>NW_021134931.1:0-1705 GCF_004193835.3 Ostrinia furnacalis
ATGCGGTACGCAGATCGCCATATTTAAAAAGTAAATGCGTGATAGTAGTTAATAATAACGTATAATAATAAAAAGGTTTTCATACATAAGCATTTTGAGAACAGTTTCGATCCTTGCCCCTAGCGATTTAAAGTATCGATATCTTGTCGACTCCATTTTATCTTTGTTCTCTCACTAGCGTTTTCAATGTGTGCGTCACGTCACGCGGCCATTGATTGG
The DNA here is from genome assembly GCF_004193835.3 of Ostrinia furnacalis. NCBI lineage: Eukaryota > Metazoa > Arthropoda > Insecta > Lepidoptera > Crambidae > Ostrinia > Ostrinia furnacalis. The sequence continues at coordinate 220 of NW_021134931.1, forward strand.
CCATAAGGCATGCCTTCTGGGCACTTCTGGCCAATCACAGCACTTTTAAGCCGGTTGCACATGTTGTCGTAGACTCTCAGTCGCTTTGTTTTTACACAGTTGAATGTGTGTGTGGGAGCTGTGGTGGGGGAAATGTGGGGACACTGGTTCTCGTTGTAGTTACGCGCGACTTCATATCTATTCTCTTTCTATGATCTGAGGTTGGGACGATTGTATTCCAGATACTGTATAACGCATGGTGCAAATGGCTTGACCTACTTAAGGTAATAAAAAACATACGCATTCCTAGGTGCTATCTGCGAGCCACGGGTGCGAGGGATACAAGCGATCAAACTGCAGTCCCTCCTCTTCACCGCTCAACGTGGCTCAACGCCTACGGACGGAACTAATAAAATTATGATGCGTCTACGCATAGTGCTACGGCGAGCTACGAAACTTCTGTTGCCGTAGCACCTGCTACGAGGTCTAAAAATAGATATCAACAGTTGGAACTACACGTATTTAGTGACGCGTCTTCCAAGGGAATGTGTGCCGTAGCGTATTGGCGTTGGGACGATAATGGCGTAATTCATGTTGCATTTGTAGCTAGTAGGTGCCGTGTCATGCCTGTGAAACCGCTGACACAAAATATAACAGAAGGTAAACTCATGTATGTACCTCGCTTTGCATACCTCTCTCGCTCGCACGCTCGGCCGTCGCGCTAGGGTTGTCTTGTCAAGTGTTGCGTTTATTTCGATAAGATAGAAAAATGTTACTCTTAATACTATGCAAGAAAGACAATAACAAATATCCACGTATACTTATTTATATTTAGTACGTTATTATAGTAATAGTTTGCAAACAAATACACGAGAAGGAAATAGTATTTAGTTGAGTGACACTATTATCCAACTAATATTATAAATGCGAAAGTTTGGATGTCTGGATGTTTGTTGCTCTTTCACGCAAAAACTACTGAACGGATTTTGATGTAACTTTACAGTATTATTGTTTATAACCCTGAATAACATATAGGCTATAATTTATGACGATCTGTGACAAACTAAATTTCACGCGGGTGAAGCCGCGGGCAAAAGCTAGTTATCCAATAATTCCTAAAACCTCTAAAACAATTTGATATTCCTAATAATTGAGTTGGCTTTCAATTTCAATTGAAATTCAAGTAAATAACTTACTTACCTCCCCGAATCAACTGGTAATTTAAAAAATTAAAATTCGGTATTTAATGATGAGTTTAAGCAACAAAATACCGAACAATTATAATACGACTTTTTCTGTTCACTCATTTTCGTCAATTTCGCAAAACAAAATAATATCACAGGCGGTTGACCGGCGCGTGACTCAAGCGAACCATAGCGAACGCACAAGCGAACGTGTGGCGAACGTCGCGCTCGCATTCGTCCAAGACAGTCTTGCTAGAGCGGTGTCTATGTGTGCGTGGCTCGAGCGCGTTTAGTATGGAGTTTGTCTTCTGTTATATTTTGTG
>NW_021134934.1:0-79588 GCF_004193835.3 Ostrinia furnacalis
TAAATGGACTGAAAAGTCTCGATTTCATAAAAAAATGAAGTGTATTTGTACGGCGAACAATTGGGAAATAAATTTTCTTGTTACTGGTATCATTCCCGTATTTAATTTTTGAAAGCCAAATTCAAGCAAAATACGCGTCGAATCGTAGTACTTACGTATGAAATGTAACACTGGTCACTTTCTTTAGTTTTTCTGATGTATTTAGACACCCTTTCACAGCACAAACCGTCTTAATTAATTAAAAGTCGTCGGACGTGTTTACCAATTTTTCACTTTGACGGTTCATGTGACGTTTACGAGTAAGCCATTCTGGCTTACTAAAATCTGCCTCACCTTTCGTGCACTGACTATCTATCTAGGTTTTATTAATGTAAGCCTCTGCGTTACGAGCGGCGTTAGTGCTGATTTGATCAAATACTTGAGTATATTGGGTGTTTTGTGTTGAATACAAATTTTTAGACTAATAATCCTACTAATATTATAAATGTGAAAGTTTGGATGTCTAGATGTTTCGATGCATGTTTGTTACTCTTTCAAGCAAAAACTATTTAACGGATTTTGATGAAACTTTACAGTATTATTCTTTACAACGCAGAATAACATATAATAATTTATGACGATCTGTGACAAACTAAAGTTCACGCGGGTGAAACGCGGGCAAAAGCTAGTTACACAATAAAAGTGACTTTATCATGCTATAAGGTTGTATTTTAACTACCAAATTACTAATAGTTTCGTTAACCCCTTGTGTTACGAGTGAAGTGTCCAGCGGACAACGGGGTTCGAACCCGCGTTCCTTGGATCTCGATTCGGCCAGTATTTAAAACCATCTGAAGCTATATTGCTTTAAGAAAAAAAAATGAAAATCTTTCAATCCTCGACCATAATTACGAGTGAACTGCATGTAGGAAAGGTACCCAATATGGTAGAGTTTTGTAATAATTAATTCAGTCTTTTGGTCCTTATCTTAGTTAGTCGCAAACTGATTGTCGGCCGTTTGGTGTAGTGTTCAGAACGGACTACTATGCCGAGAGGTCCCGGGTTCGATTGTCGGCCGGGCAGAAATTGAAATGATGAATTTTAATTTCTGTGATGGGTCTGGGTGTTACCTATGTATGTATTTACAAAAAAAAAGTATTTATGTATGTTTATATCCGTTGACAAGCCCATAGTACAAGCTTTGCTTAGTTTGGGACTAGAAGCGTAGTGTAAAATATCCAAAGATATTTATTTATATGTAGGTAGGTACACTAAGGTAAGTACACTACGTCGTATTGTAGTATGGTCAGGATCAAGGTGTAGTTAATCTTGTAGCCGACGTATGACACTGTTAGGGCACTTGTAAACGGTTAGCGGTGAGCAAAGCCACTACATATCCTAACTGGCCTACACAAACATACGAGTACACAAGTAGCTTAGTTTACACCTTGGTAAACACATCTTAAACCCAAGGAGTAAGACATATCACTCTACGTAAATAGAAATCTACGTATAAATAAACAGGCTAAATAAAACCGTTTAAAAATGAAAGTTGGTGGCAGTAGGTATACTAGGACTTCTTTCACTAAAAAGTAGAAAAAAAATAAAATTACTTATTTATTAGGCAGAATTAATAATACAATATACCATGATTGAAGTCGGTGCCAAGATTATGAAACGTTAAATAAAAAAAAAATCAACACAAAAATTTAATTATATGGTTTTTGTTTAGGGCAAAAACTAGATAAATGGATCATAATATCATGGCCAATGGTCAGGGCCAATTAGTTCTTAATAACTATAATGCGATGCAACTCTTAAGGCGATTAGAGTCCTCAATGACCTTGGGCGTTTGACCTTCACGCCGCGAGCAACACCCGCGTACCCCGCACCAAAAACTCCGATTTGACACCGATCAAAAATACACGGGCATAGGTAGATACAGAATAGAAGCTCTTTCTTCATACATTACTGCCTATTATTTTAAACTTAACTTGATGAACCTTGATGTCGGTGTCATTTAACTCAGGCGTAAAGGTATTTAATAAAAATAACAAAATCCATGAACATTTTGTACGGGATAAAATTTTATTTTATTTTTCGTAAATTTTCTAATGCTTTTNCATTGATCTAATCGGACCCCTGCCACCATCCCAAGGTTATCGCTACTGCCTTACAATTGTCGACCGTTTCACGCGCTGGCCTGAGGCAATACCGTTGCAGGACATAACGGCAGAGACTGTAGCAAGAGCCCTTGTTCAAGGCTGGATAGCTCGCTTCGGTTGTCCTACTGAAATCGTCACAGACAGAGGCCGACAATTTGAATCCACGCTCTTTAACCGCTTAGCCGAGCTGGCAGGATTCCAACGCCGCCGTACCACTGCCTATCACCCGGCCTGCAATGGGCTAGTCGAGAGATTCCATCGACAGTTGAAGGCCGCTATTACCTGTCACGCCAATAGTAACTGGGTGGAGTCCCTCCCGCTGGTGCTGCTAGGTATACGGGCTACACACAAAGAAGACCTCCATGCATCGCCAGCCGAGCTAGTTTATGGCGAGACCCTACGCCTACCAGGAGAATTTTTCGAGCACCAAACTGACAATGTACCGGACTTGACCGATTTCACCCATAGAATACGTCAGTTCGCACGCAACTTGCTCCCAGCTCCTGCTTCCCGACACATAGCCAAATACCCAGTCTTTGTATTCAAAGACCTGGCTACTTGCAAATACGTATTTCTTAGGGACAATACACCTCACGGATCATTCCAACCGGCTTATACTGGCCCCCATGAAGTACTAGAGCGAGGAGATAAGATTTTTAAAATCATCGTGAATGGGAAACCAGCGACCGTCTCTATTGATCGGGTCAAACCCACATATTCACTTCGCGAGACACACCCCGAGACCAAGACATCCCCAGATTATCAAGGGCTAAAAACCACTCCTGAAACCGAACAAGATAATAATATTAGAACTACACGGTCAGGACGTAAAGTACGTTTCCCAGATTATTATCGCCCGTAACCCGGTCTCTGGAGGGGGGTGATGTGGCGTTNGCTAATGTTTTTAATAATTTTAATACGAGTGTTAGTTGTAATATTGTAGACGGATAAACTTCATTCTTAATTATATTAATCTACGTACGATAGAGTGAGACCGACAAAAGAAAAATAAATAAAAACGTCTTAGCCATTTCGCCGCCGAACCCAAGAAATAAATTCCCTTGAAAATGCTTAGGATGTCATGAAACGAATACACAGGTAGGAAATAAATACGAAGGTAATCTTGCTGTAAAACGTTTTCAATGAGTAAATTTGTATTTTAATCTGGGCGCGAGATGGGGACTGGGAAAGGTATTAGAGTGAGGTCTTATTGCTTGCGTAAGCGTTTTTTGTCCTGCTCACACTTGGTGAGCTCGTCCAGGTGAAAAGAGACGGGTTGATAATCTTTAAAGGCATTATGGCGACTGTAATGTGTATTCGGCACATCAAAGTGGAAGGGAAACGGCGCGAATACTTCAGATTGCATCAGCGCATATCAGCTTGATGGCAAATAGAGGGTAGTTCCAACGAAACAAAGCAGACGGCATCTGCAATAAAGGTAAATTACCTGACTGAAGGTACAGTCAGCGTCAGATACTTTGTGACGCCTAAAATTACCAAGAAGGTATGTAACAACGCTACCTTATTCCAATTTAATTGTAACATAGACGTATTGCAAACTTTTTGGCTCAGTCACGCAGTATTCGACGCAGTACCTAACATTTCGGCGTCAATATGAATTTTGCAGAGTTCACTCGTCACAGAAAAAAGCATGTGTAAATTCGCCACACTTTATACTTTTGTCATAACAAATTGACGCGTACTTTTCAAGATTAAATTATGTCGAATTTGCTTTGCTAAAAAATACAAAAGTGTGACGAACCATCGCTTTGGAAAATTGACAATTATCTAACTCCAATTTCGTAGCAGCTGGTTTGGAGCAATCAGTTTCTCTTTCCCTTTCATCATCATCATCACCTCAGCCATAGGACGTCCACTGCTGAAAATAGGTCTCCTTCAATGCTTTCTGTGCGTATGTCGCACTGAAAATTGCGTTTATTACGCTGGTTCAGGGAATTTGATTTGAAAGTGGACTGTATAGGTTTTTTATAATAGAAAATTGATGAAAGGTAGATCAGTCCTCGCAACACAGAGACAGGTAATCTGAGCTTCACCAACCTTAAAATCGACCCTCGCCACGGACGGAAGCCAACCTGCAGACGCACGGCGTTCTGGGCGGTGGAGCACTGCCAGAGTATGCTCGGAGCTGATGCTGATGATGATGATGGTACGCGGAGCACGGCTACACGCGAATTATAGCAAAAGACACGGTCTTTTCAGGGAGTGAACGTCACTCGTAGACTCGCTAAGCGTGCGCGACACACGGGTGTGCGCGATGAGCGTCGCCGGGCAAGTGGGGCTTGCTCCGACCATTGGACGATGGTAGGAAAATAAAGTTGGCGAAGCAAATGTGAGAATACCCGCCAATATTTTTACAAGGACTGAACATACCCCCCACCGAAATCACTGTGATGATTTCTTGTAATCATTATTTGTGACAGGTATGAAATAAAATAAATTTAGTGCCTAACTACCTTACATAGACCTAGTTATAAAATTAAAATTAAAATTAGAAAGTGTATGTTATTTAAATTAATTTGCATAGGGCAAAGGGCAAACTTTATTAACGGGTCTTTTAAAGATGCCATTTTGAGTTCTTACAGTAATGATGCGGACAACATTATCAGGTCCAGGATGAATTTCTTCAATCCTGCCTCGCGGCCACTGTAAGGGTCGAGTTAGATTAGATTTAAGCAATACTAAATCTCCCACTTTTAGATTAGGTGCAGAAGAAAACCACTTTTCCCTCTGCTGAAGAGTATGAAGGTAGTCATTCGACCAACGCCTCCAAAAGGTTTGTGAGATCTTTTGGACTGATTGCCAACGAGACAATCTGTTCAGAGGAACGTCCTCAACTTCATATTCCGGGACGGCAAGTAAATTTTGACCCACCAAAAAATGACCAGCGGTCAGGATATCAAACTCATTNAAAACTATTGTAAGGTAGTTTGACATAGAACGTCTATGTAAGTTAATGAAACGATTTTTAGCTTGGGCTAAATTGATGTTATAGTTCTAAATATGTATAAAAGAATTTAAATATGGAACAGTCGGCTCGAAGACCAAAAAATTGTGCGTATGTCGCACTGAAAATTGCGTTTATTACGCTGGTTCAGGGAATTTGATTTGAAAGTGGACTGTATAGGTTTTTTATAATAGAAAATTGATGAAAGGTAGATCAGTCCTCGCAACACAGAGACAGGTAATCTGAGCTTCACCAACCTTAAAATCGACCCTCGCCACGGACGGAAGCCAACCTGCAGACGCACGGCGTTCTGGGCGGTGGAGCACTGCCAGAGTATGCTCGGAGCTGATGCTGATGATGATGATGGTACGCGGAGCACGGCTACACGCGAATTATAGCAAAGACACGGTCTTTTCAGGGAGTGAACGTCACTCGTAGACTCGCTAAGCGTGCGCGACACACGGGTGTGCGCGATGAGCGTCGCCGGGCAAGTGGGGCTTGCTCCGACCATTGGACGATGGTAGGAAAATAAAGTTGGCGAAGCAAATGTGAGAATACCCGCCAATATTTTTACAAGGACTGAACACTTTCCATGTTGCCCGGTTGGTAGCGGCCTGCATCCAGCGCCTTCCTGCTTTATGATGTCGTCGATCCCTAAAAAAAACAAAAATATAGGCTATTAAAAAGCAATATTATTGTTCACTTTTTAAGCGATATTCATAAAATTAAATATTAATGTTATAAAAGATGCATTGCTGTACACAATATCTGTCGCATTAATCATGTTAAGTGTACATTCATAGACCGCGGACACTATAACTCAGTTTAACAGTAGAAATATGCAAAAAACTGGACCATAGACAATAAATCTATCGTTTATGACGTAGATGGTGTGAAAAATGTTACAGATAACGTAGCACCAATATGGGAATGGCGTGCATTCAAATGCGGCTGCGTACATCAGCAAGATACATAGATCTATGCGTAGGGTTACCAGATGACAGGAATTTTCCCAGCACTTCGGAAATTTTTGTATTTTGTCGGAAAAAAATATTACAATTCTAAAATTTTTAAATATAAAATCGTCCGCAATTTTTTTTCTTTTAATTTTTTTGTCAAACAAGGGCACAGAAATGTCTGCCGCATAATATGAAGTCCATAAAATGACGGAAAAGTTTCCCAAAAGTCAGATTTTTTTCAGGGAAACTACAATATAGTGTATTGGGTAACCCTATCTATGCGTTTCTAATTGGAGACACGCCAGCGTCATTTGCTTGGCGCGAACGGCCATTGCAATTAAAATAGGTCTGAACTCCGATATATCATCTGGCGAAATGTTATTCCAGCTAAATAATACTCGCTGAAGAAACTCTTTTCTTTAAGTGTAGACACTGTTTATGTATAAGTCCACTATTGCATGCCGTGGCAACCTATAATTAAGGCAGCACTTAGATTAAGTTAAATACGTTGTAAATATTGATTGTCTTCCAGTGTATGTCTTGTTGGTTGTCCTATTAAATAAATAAATAAATATCATCAGGTTTGGCTGAGACGGTTTTGACTAGAAATTGGGTGCTTTAGTTGAATTTGCTACTATAACAAGATGTTGGACAAGGAAAATATGCTTGAAGCTATAAAAGATAGGATACGGTTACAGTTTATTTTTGATATGACTTAGATTTTAAAAAATGCATAAAATTAAAACATTAGCTAATTAAGAAGTATGTTTATATCCGTTACCTGATACCACACTAAATGCTTTTCTTACGTTAAGTTGCACCACCTAACTTTAACCGTAAGTATAACGATAACCGGTATTTTGTTCTGAAGTTTGCGAAAGTTAAAGTAAGATGGTGCAACCAAGCCTTAGTAGGTATTCACAGTTTAAATATAATTTCGCACCCCCCCTGGAATAAGTATGCAAGTCCACTTGTGCGATATTTTTTTTATTGCACTAAAAAATCAAGAAGGAGGTAATACATATTGTCAATTTTTTTCATAATTTTTCTCTTAAAAATGAAGAAATTATGTACAAATATGTAAAATATTGCAACATTAAAATATCTAAATTTCCATAGCAAAAACGAAGTAAATACATTTGCACTTAATTGTTTAATAAAGTTCCGTATGAATAATAGTCGTAAACTACACTTACACGTTGAATGCACGACTAAATCTGAACGCCAATAAGTGGTTATCTGCAATAATACCAAACAGCATGTATTCCTTTACATGTCAACAATGCAATATTCATAATTACAACAACAAGTGTTAAAATATGTTTCGCGGAATAAGTACGCAACGCTCTTTTTTAAGTTTTTCTCAAAACCTATTAAGTGTATTTTAAATATAAATACATAGGCCCCTCACAGACATTTTTAGTATCTTTTGATGTATAACACATATTTTTAATAATGGTAATAAATTTTTATGACAGTTTTTTTACGCTCCTGAAAAGTTGGCATTTTTCACTTGCGTACTTATTCCAGGAAGGGTGCGATTTTTCTATTGTTGGTAGTATGTAAGGTCATTACAATCCAGTGCAATACTAACACGTGCATAAAAGGAAATTTGAATTAATCGTCCTAACGTACGACTGAAACCACTACTACTGTCATAATTAACCCTCTCTTTAGGGTAACTCCAAAAGCGGGTTTAAAACTTCACTTGTCTGATATAGCTTTTTTAAATCGCTTTAAAATCCGCTCGCTAAGCCACCAAAACCGTGGCTTCACAGCCCGCTTGGCACCAGCTTAAATCCTTTTGAATATTTTAATTTAGACGCTTCCCGGGGCCAGTATATCGCGTGGAGTCTAAATGGAGCAGTCTAATTATCTACAGGTCTATTCACGAGCGACATTAATATCGCACACAATATTCGACTGTTCGATTGCGTACTTCGCTGAAAGACTTATCAGGATTTTGTTAATTGGTCCAAATGAATGGATTTGATTCTGGGATCTCTGGGTCTTCTAAGTAAAAGCTATATTTTTATGTTTACCATCAACGACAGGAACGGTTTGGAAATTCAGTATGATTTGTTAATCACTTTATACTGCTAAATGTAGAGAATGTGAATCTTTTACTATCATATTATAGCCTAAAGTCTTTCTCGATAAATGGGCTATCCAACACAAAAATAATATTTCAAATCGGACCGTTGTTTAGTTAGGTTATCGGAGTTAGGTTAGGTTAAGGCACTCGTGCGCGAGCGCCTTTAATTAATTATCGTGTGCCAAGAATTGATTTGAAAATGGATTCCACAATACAATTTTCTTATAAACGTATGCATTGTATATTTTCCCTAAATATGAATGGGATTCGATCATGATACGAGTACGTAAAGTAAGAATAATTGTACCAAGAATAAGTGATAAAAACAGGAAAATTCTGGTCCCTTTGAACACAGCACACGTGTAAGTTTTCAAGTGAAGTTTTCCTTATGGGCAACAGCTATGCGGTTCTTGAAAAGTCAAGTACGGACGCACGTCAAGGTAAGCATGTAGCACCCTGTGTAGTCGTGATAGATGCGATATTTCAAAAAAACGTAGCGGTAGGATTTTTCGACTCTAGTAGGTATTTTTAATTGTTTTTTCCAAGCTATTATCTGCATTTTATTTATTTACTAGCGGCCTCCCGCGACTTCGTACGCGTGAATCCCGTTTTACCCCCTTCATCTATCTTACGCGGTTTAGATTTTTTCATACAAATTTTTTTTCCCGCTAACTCCCGTTCCCGTGGGAATTTTGAAATATTATCCTGTTGTAACTAAGCTTTAAGTTTACTAAGGTACCTGCATGCCAAATTTCAAGCGTCTAACTTAAGCGGTTTAGATTTTTCATACAAAAGGATTTTCCCGCGAATTCCCGTTCCCGTGGGAATTTCGGGAATTCCTTGTTGTAACTAAGCTTTAAGTTTACTAAGGTACCTACATGCCAAAGGACAATGGGCAAAATGGTACCCGGCTCCAATAGATATGTGTCTAGTATCGTTTGAAAGGTCTTACCAAGATGAACAACTTTTACTATGACCACCAGCCTCAGATCTGGTTGTGTACGAAGATATACATACTTTTTTGCAGAATGGTACCCGGCTCCAATAGTTATGTTTGTAGTGTCATTTGAAAGGTCTTACCAAGACGAACAACATTTACTATGGCCACCAGCCTCAGACCTGGTTGCGTTCGAAGATAAAGATACTTTTTGTGTAACCTAAGTATCATACAGAATGATATGAAGGGGGACGCGCTCAGGGCAGGGCACCGACGAGATGGTCGGACGCGGTGAGGAAGACGGTGGGCGGGAGTTTGCATCGTGCAGTCCACACAGCTTATGGCCGCAGTCTGTGGAGGAACACTATCTGTGGTCGCGATCCTCATCAGTGAGGGACCGAGGAAGAAGAAGAATAAACTATCATACGTGTCCATCGTATGGTACTTAGGTTATGCGAGGTAGGAAGGGTTTACTGCTCCAGCATCCTTCCTTAACTCTATAATTATTGATGGGGATAATTGTGAAATAAATATTTTTATTTAAAGAAGTACTACCCCCTTATTAATAAAAAGTTACACCTAGGAAGAACCTTGGATTAAAATGACATTTCCATACCAAATGACAATTTAAGCCAGAATTCAACTAGGGTGTAACTTTTATTAATAAAGGGGTTAAAGTTTTATTACTTCTTACGGGTTTTATTATGAGTTGCTAAAGCGAATAAACCCACAAGACCCAATAAGTCCACCCACAAGATGGACCGACGACCTCATAAAGGTAGCGGGAAGGCGCTGGATGCAGGCCGCCACCAACCGGCCATTGTGGAAATCATTGGGGGAGGCCTATGTTCAAATGGACGTCCTATGGCTAAAATGATCATGATAATGATGATGAAAGCGAATAAAGGGCTAATAGCTTGGGTAGTTCATCGTAGGTATAATCCTTTCCTTTTCAATGCTTCTTTTAGTTATATTAATAGATTGTATTCATAATACATACTCGTATACATGGATGATTGTGTTATACTTTCATTATAATACTTAGTGGAATTACTGCTTTCAAAACGTGAATTAGAACTGGCCCCATAGCAGACATTTTCCTACATCTAAAGGCCTTTAAAAATATATATTGGTTATGGCTATTGGAGCGGGTACCACTTTCCATACATTTGTGCCCATCATCCTTTCAAGAGTCTGTCTTAAGCGGTTTAGATTTTTCATAATAAAGAATTTTCCCGCTAATTCCTGTTCCCGTGGGAATTCCTAAGTACACTATAACCTGTCCAGGAGTATGAAGAATAATTGTACCAAGTTTCGTTAAAATCCGTCGGGTAGTTTTTGTTTCTATAAGGAACATACAGACGGACAGACAAACATTTTACTGATTGCATTTTTGGCATCAGTATCGATCACTAATTACCCCCTGATAGTTATCTTGAAAATATATTTCTTGTACAGAATTGACCTCTCTACAGATTTATTATAATAAGTATAGATTTTCCGAATTTATTCTCCTGTTTCGTGCATTTATTTTACAATTTATTGAAATAGGTGTTCCTTCAATTAAGATGTGACTAAATTTTACTTGCCTTAAACTTTAAATAATTCAAAAAAATCTTTCGTAGGCAATTGGATTTTTGAAGTTATCTAAAGATGAAGACAGAACACAAAATATTTTAATTTTAGCTTAGAAAGACTTTCTTTACCGTTTTTGTATGTGAATTTTAAGCAAAGATGTAGTTATTTAAAGCAACAACGTTATTTATCAGGCAATAAAATTTGCTAATTTAAATAAATAAAACTGCAACGAACGAACAAACGAACAGTGAAATCAGGAGAAATCCTTTAAACCTTATTAAACTGAGTGGTGTTTCGTGTCGCGGTCGCAAAAAGCTTATTTGTGTGGTACTAAAGTGTGAAAACCATTGCAATAACGTACTCGTAGTTTTACTGTTTTTTTACTTAGCCTAAGAATTACATAATTATTATTATCATCTCATCTTATATTTAGTTATAGATTGGCATTAGAGTCAAAAGGGTTAGGCTAAAAAAATTTACACCAGTGTGCGTATAACTATAGATTTTATTTCCTAGATGAGTTACAACCAGGTACTATGTAACCATACATTGTTTGCGTCTAACCAACACTACACTCTTAGGGTGGGTTGCACCATCTAACTTTAATTGTGACAAACGTCAAAAATCTGTCAAACTCCATACAAAATACATCGGTTATCGTAATAGTTACCGTGAAAGTTAGGTGGTGCAACTCAGCCTTAAAAGGGATATTCAATTAAAACGAGCGGCATTTGTTTCGTTCACAACTGGCGTTGTTTACTAATGAAAACCTAACACCATCATATCACTGCTCAAATAGAACACGCGAAACGTCAAAACATCAAGACCCCACACTCATTACTTTCATTTCACCCCGCAATTATTTACACAAACTCCTGTTTCGTGCATTTTAATTCCGCGTGTAAAGTCATATGGCATGAACTCATTAATATTTGCAATCAAAACGCGACACATCGCCCCCTGTGACTCGTAGCGCTCGTAGCTGTCGTAGCGTCGCGCGACACTTACTCTGTTTGTAGCGTAATTGGATAATTCGTTAAACAGACGACAAATTAAGGCCGTTTTCGGAGATGAGTCGGGTTAAATATTAAAATCATGGATCAAATTTTGAAGCCTATTTGTTTTATCGTCTCACGGTTATAGAGTTACCGGGGAGCAAATTGTACCTGGGATTAGAGCTCTTTATTTTTAGATTAATTTTGTTACGGATCTAATGACAGCTTTTAACTTTGATTGAATAGAACTTGAGTCTGGTAGGGTTTATGGTTTAAAAACGACTCTGGTCGGGCTTTGGACAGATGCAAGCTATAAGAAGTGGCAGAAGTAGGATTGTGATTCCACCCATATCGTTCCCAAGCGGAGGAAATTTTTTCCTCAACATCGGCTTTTTCAAATAATAAAGTGTTAACTGTTTTCTATGGTTTGTGCTCTAAAATACTTCGTATGATTACACTTAGGCTGAGTTGCACCACCAAACTTTAACGGTAACTATAACGATAACCGGCGATTTTTGTATGGAGTTTGACAGATTTCTGACATTTGTTACAGTCAAAGTAAGATGGTGCAACCCAGCCTTAATGTTACCTATAATTTGTACAGATGTAATGAAATAATAATTGATAAAAGAAATAAATTAGGGCTAATAAATAATGGCACATTTATGTATTGATCTTTAATTTCCTTTCATTCGATCAAGCGTTTTTTGAAAGGAAAACATGTTGAAGTATTTTCTATATAATGAAATGTTTACATTTGATAAATATTTATTCGGAAAGAATATTATTTTGTTTGGCGAGCAATTCACGTTCTTTTAAACTTATTTATCGATCGAAAGCGAGAAAATGAATGATGAATTCATGAAAGTTAAAAGGGCTGGTTGACATTGAAGGATTTGGATTGCATGCGTTCTAAAGTCACCGGTCAGGTGTCAAAGTCAAAATTACTTTAATTGCATGGACTATTAAAATAGTGCTTGTACAAATCGTCAAATATTATAGGTGAATGTGAATGCAGCCCTCATCATATATGAACAACATTTTTTGTTGTTGACATGTGACAGTGTGGGCAACAGCAAACACCTGACCGCAGACCGCAGGCAGTATGATGATGATGATGACAGCACATCAGACTCGTGTCTGTGAAATAGTTTTTTTCTATAGTTCTTGCAACTCACGAAGGCGAGTGAGATTTACTTGTGTGTGTCGTGTACATCGACATAACGATAGTGTATTGTCTTTCAAAACTTTTGAAATCCGAACAGTAGCGAGCCACCACACATGTAAAGCTCACTTGCCTTCGTGAATCGCAGCAACATAATTCATAGTTAGTTTTTTCTCCTTTTAAAATATTTTTATATTAGACTTCAGCTTCCACACCATACTCTAACTCGATTCCCAAAATCGATTCCACAGAAGTGAGCGAATTACAGCAAGGCGTATAGATTACGCCTCAGCCGAGGGTTCCGCAACAGACGGTATCTGAATAATTGGAGCTGGAGGTTCTGGGTCATTGGCAGAGGTAATCGATGGCCATTTGAGACGTAGGTCGCTGGATGTGGCTTTTGTTTTTGGTGTTTTTTATCCACAACGATGAAGGTCTTGGCCTGCATCTCACCTATGTCAAGTGCTGATAAGGTGGAAGCGAGCTTCACCTGGAAACCTCAGCCGCAAAGGAACTGGCTATCTTACCTCCAACTGCCGGCGACAGATTTACTCGTATGTAAAGATGTTAGTAGCTAACCAGGAGTATTTAGAACTTGTCCTACCACTAACCAACATAGTACTGCTATAGACTTTGCGAAGTTTAAAACAAGGAGATTACATTGAGTTGACATTATTATCTTTTAAGCTGATACTCTCACCTAAATTTTAACAGCTGGTTTCTACCGTTTCTTTCCCGTTTCTCCTGCTAATTTCCAAAAAACCCTCATGTAGTAGAAGCGTATTGCGTACAGGCTTAGGCTGAGTTGCACCACCTAACTTTAACGGTAACTATAACGATAACCGGTGTATTTTGTATGGAGTTTGACAGATTTTTGACGTTTGTCAATGTTAAAGTAAGATGGTGCAACCCAGCCTTAGTTTAATTAATTTTTATGTATTCCAATCTCCAGATATTTAGACTTAATTTTAGCATAGCATAGCATTGATGGGGTCAATCTGGACCTCATGACCCACGATTTAAAAGTACAAATAGATTTATTGAAATGTGTCCACCTGCCTTCGACACAGGGCACAAATAGCCCGTGATTGCATTATTTGAATTTCGTTTACGCGGCCGTCACGTCCAAAGAGGGTTTGACACATCGACGACTGGGATCGGTCTTATATTGGATATTCTTCATCCAGGGTTAGATTAAACGCTGTAACATTTCACCGGCGCCGTTTTGTTTGGAAGCCGATTGGTTTGGAAATTATGCCATTTGTTCAAGGTACGAAGACGTTACGCGGTGAAACGTGAACAATAGAGGCGCTACAGAGTAATATTACACTGGTAGCTGGTGACAGGTCACCTTCAGAGTAAAAAAATACTATGCGTGGTGTATTAATACTCGTATTTACTCTATGATCCAGCTGTAGATATTCTTGATAATTAAGGCTGGGCTGCACCATCTTATTTTAACTTTGACAAACGTCGAAAATCTGTTAATCTCCATACAAAGAGCAGTGCTTATTGTAAGTGTTACGGTTAAAATAAAGTGGTGCAACTCAGCCTAAGCGTTACGATGGTTTGAAAGGGGAAATATTTTAGTTTTTTTTTATTATACGAAAAATATAGTACTTAGTAATAAAGGTAGCAAGAAGGCGCTGGACGCAGGCCGCTACTAACCGGGCAACATTTTCGAACTGGAAAGTTTTTCGTGCTAGCCGTACAGGCGCTTCTTCTCAGCTCTTGCAAAATTTTTGGTTCGAAGCGTTGCGTTGCAAAAAATAATGAGATATGTATAGGTTCCTTACGAGCAAAGTCGACGATTTGCAGGTTCTAATTTAATTAGTCAAAACCATATATTTTTGATTGGATTTGAACCATTGCTGTTTCAATTGTCGCATCTAGGCTAGAACTAATTCTAGATCTATCACCTATACGTGTAAATATCTGTGGCCCGACAGTCTATTATTATCAGTCAGTTTCACCCTCAAGTTGAACCGAGCGGGTTAAATAAATTAGTATTGTCTGTTTGTGTTAGTGTCAAGGCTTTATTAATTTATTGAACACCTAGAGAACTTTATCTATGGATTGAAGGAATATCGAGTAAGGACTAATCTAATATGTTTTGTTACAGGTACGTATTTCATATTTTATTGCTTGTTGTGGCGTACTCGTAAGTTGATATTTTATTTCTCTTTTGCGGCTTTCATATTCAGAAGTCATCGCGCGTTTTGGTTCTTAAAATTCAATATTTAAAACAGTTTCAGCAAATGGTATTTAAATACATAATAAACCCTTATTGTACTAAACAAAATAAATAAACAATACATAACACAGAATAACAAGGTGACAAGTGCATCCGGCTCAGCGTAAGCTGTACGGTACCATATTCGTAACTTAATAAATTTTATATAATAACTAATTTACTTAGTTGCCGATTATAATTCAATAGTGTTAATGTTGTTAGAGCTACCTTATATTAGGTACTAGCTTTCCGCCCGCAGCTTCGCCCGCGTGGAATTTTGTCTGTCACAGAAAAACTTTATCGCGCGCGTCCCTGTTTCAAAAACCGGGATAAAAACTATCCTATGTTCTTTCCCGGGACTCAAACTATCTCTATGCCAAATTTCATCAAAATCGGTTGCGAGGTTTAAGCGGGAAAGCGTAACAGACAGACAGACAGACAGAGTTACTTTCGCATTTATAATATTAGTTGGGATAGTTGGGATAGGTAGCCTACACTACACACATCTCATCATGCCACACAATATTTATTGCAAATTCAACCCTAACACAACTAAATAAGATGCAACATACCCCAATATACCTTCGTCCATCCCACTTTTACATTTGCACCCAAAGAACAAACTCGCGTTGGCAACACCTGCTGAGTGCTGATGCGATTTTTCTAGATCCGAACAGAGCAGCGCTTTTTACTCCACGCTATAGGATTAGAGGAAATCTTTGCATGTTTGTTCCAGAAGGAGATTCTCGTATACACAGCAGCTCGTATACAGTAGGTTTAAGGCNCTAATCGCCTTAACTGCAAGTCGCGAGGGAGCGGTTAGGATGTAGATTTCTGGCGAATAAATGTACTTATTGTAATAAAGACTTAAGGTTAAGTACTTAGATTTTTGCATTAATACTATTTTTGCGAAATGCCGTTGGGTAAATACCACCTGGAGGCAATCGATTTTTTAAGCTTAAACATTACTTATTGGTTAAGCTGAGTGTGAGAAATACCGGTTCAGGTTTCAGACAGAAATATAAGTAAGAGCTGAAATCTGCAAGAATATTATTAATAGACTGTGTATGTGCCCATGTATTGTACGGATTTGTTTTGAAAATAAAACAACATGAAACATTTAACACTTATTATTTTTAATTGAAACATAACCATTTATTTATACGCTTATACAAGTTAATGTTTTCGTTCTTGTGCATTCATTGTTATTTAATAAATTAGTAGAATGGTATTTTTCCAATCTCCAACAATTTTTAGTTTCTCATCAATCAATAATAATTCATCAACCAACAATGTCATTTACCAAAAATACATCCAATACCGACGGATCAGCAAGCTGAAGTGGCAGTGGGCAGGGCACATAGTACGCAGAACTGACGGCCGATGGGGCAGCAAGGTTCTGGAATGGAGGCCACGTACCGGAAAACGCAGCGTGGGACGTCCACCCACAAGGTGGACCGACGACCTGATAAAGGTAGCGGGAAGGCGCTGGATGCAGGCCGCTACCAACCGTGCGATGTGGAAGTCATTGGGGGAGGCCTATGTTTAGCAGTGGACGTCCTGTGGCTGAAATGATGATGATGATGATGACATCCAATACCTGACGTTTGTTTTTTTTAATTATCGTTTAGAAATAAGATTTTCTCTCTTATTTATCTGTATAATTGAGTTTTGTACGTAAATGACACATGAGCTATATCACATATAGCTCATGTGTCATTTACGTACAAAACTCAATTAGGTAATTTCTGAACGAAGCGTGATTAGTTAATCACTGCGTATACAACGTTTATTAGTAAGACCAGTGTATTGCGGGTGCATAGTGTTAATTACTCCTTATTCATGGTATAACTATACAGCTGATCATCAACTGTATAAGGACTTTTTTATTAGTAAGGCTGTTAAACTGCAGACCGTTGCTAACTGGATTCACAGTCAAGTAACTCCATATGCAACTTGTGGCAGATTCAATTTGTTTTAGACTGCCAGTTGCTTCTCTGACAGCCGTGTAAGAATTAAAGAGCCTAGCCGTGGAGTTTTAGTAATCACGATGCGATTTTGTTTTTCTTAAATGTTTCGTTATTAAAAGGTTCGATATTTAAAATGCAGTTTTCTTTTTAAAAAGCTATCCACATAGTGACAGTCATTTGTTTTACTTGAAAATAGATTGAGTAATGTGTCATTTTATTTATTTTGTTTTTGTTTTTTTTTTTTTTTTTTTTTTTGGGACAACAAACAGTTACATTGAGGGCTTATGTTTTTAATTCGTGAAAAATTTCGTCGTGCGTCTCCTTGTAAAAATTTCGCAATATTCTTTTTTTAAGATTCGTTGTAGTAGGTACGTACATAATCTGCAATCATCACTTGATTTTTTAAATTTGATATTGGCTAGCTTGTTTTATGTTATACCATTCATTAAACTCTTTGATATAAAATTATGATTGTGATATTTTGATACTTCATACAGACGTTTTATTAAACTAGCGAGCCACAAGGTCAAACTAAATAACTTTACCATTAGTAATGACTCATTATTAGTTATTATAAAGTAGTTAAGGGCAATATTTACCTTTTAACTGTCCCAGGCCTCGGATACACAGCCAGCATGAGTAAACAATTACTTATTTTACTGTACTATTTGACTTGGGGGAGTCCTTTGTCCAGCAGTTGACGTAATTAATTGACTGAAACGAAACGGAACGGGACCATTTAACAATCTTCTGAAATTGTCAAAACGAGCTTAATAGCAAAATTTACAGTCGCAAACGCTAAACGTGTTGAGGCTCTAAGAGAATATCCCGAACTCTACTGCAGAGTAGACTGGTTCTGACAGTTACAGCGTTTAGTTTCAGTATAGTGTAACAGAAGTATTAGTAGGTCTATTAGTTAAAGTATAGATCGTTTCATCCACGAAGACGCGTCCCACCAATTTTGAGTCAAGGGAAGCGCGGGGTGCGGGGAGTTTGATCTGAGCAATCCGAGCGTTATTATTGTAGTGTGCGTATGCACTCATGGATAATTTTAGCGTGTACCGATAGCACCCAAACATTAGAATTAGGTAGAATGGTGGGGCGCGTCTTCATGGATGAAACAATCTATAGGTAAGTTAGACAAGAATGATGTGATAGGAATGAATTAAAGCCAAAAAATTCGAAAACTCGCTTATTTGCCAAATTTTCCTGATGTTATGAAATTTCAGTTTCAGGTTATTGAAGTAAAAGTTAAAATGTCATGAGAGTCCTGATAAACAAAAGAAAGATAGTACTCGTGATGTTTCTACACACAATTTACCAAGTCATAAATTTTATTTCAAAGTGAACTTACTGATTGGACCTAAATTATATCTTCAGTAATGTCATGTGGTTTTGAAATAGGGATTAGAATCAAGAATCGCTCTTACAGCTTAAAATATTTCAGCTAAGAAAATAAGAATTAAGAGGTGTGACATTTCGTGTTAAAGTTATTAGTAATGAAAAATTTAAAAAATAAAAGATGGCCTATCTAGAGTCAATTGATTCCCCATTACACCCGCGTGTCCGCAATTTCAATAAAGCACAGACAGGTTGGCAAATATTTTTCCGAAGGAAGCAAGAATTCAAATACTAAAATCCAATATTTAGTTGCCAGATAAAATAAAACGTGGAAATCCCAGGCATCGAACAACTTTAGCGAGGCACACGGAATAATAATTTCGATCTTGTGCGACCGCGGACACAGCGAGAACAGAACCGCCATGTTTGATTGACAAGTTTTTGATTAATTTCTTCTTTGTTTTGTTTTAGGTTGGAAATTACTTTGCATGAAAATTTTGGAATCGGGTTCGAGTAAATAGTTCGTTTAAGTTTTAGGCAAATAACGTCCACTGTTGGACAAAGGCTTTTCCACAACGCTGCCCGTTCCAAGCACTTCTGCCCAAACGGTCATCAGCTCTACGAGCTAAGTCCACTGCCACTTGATTTTAGAACTTCTTTTTAGAATGTAAGCATTTAATTTAAGATTCTATTGTTACTTCTCAGAACATGTTATTCCTAAGTAGTGGTAGGGCAAGCTAAATCGGGATGTGTATAAATGTCCTGAATGTTTTATAGGGCAAGGTAAATCGGGATTTGTACATGTAAGTGTCTTGAATGTTTTAATTTATACTTTTACTATTATGATACTTTCTTTACTATAACTGTTGTTCCAAAATCAGCTAATATTATGGGTTATTTTTCTGTTAGATTGTTATATAGATAAGTTGGGGATATTTCATTTGAATAAATAATCTTTTGAAGGCCGCCACCAACTGGCCATTGTGGAAATCATTGGGGGAGGCCTATGTTCAGCAGTGGATGAAAATAATAATCTTTTTGAAGTGAGCTGTCTGTTCTCTTTGTTCTGTCCGATCATGGCAGCTGCGAACGCTCGGTATTTTAACGCCTTCTAATTTTTTCAATCTTAAAACCCGCGAAATGCGGGATGGAACGTGTCACTGGGAAATAAATGGAATGTCTTGGAATACCGATACAGATTTGATCCGATTTCTTTTAATGGTTTTTCTGAAGATGCCGTAAAAGCTCGGTGAAATATGGAGATGATCGTGGACTCTGATAGTGCTGAATTACTTATGGAAATCTATGGGGTTAGGGATTTTATCTTTATGCTTACATATTATGGTATTGCTTATGGAGATCTATGAGGCTGGTTTTAGTGTCACGCGGACTGTCAGTGCGGATCGCTCCGCACAGCCGATCTGTATAAACTGCTAGGGAGCGGAGCGGTTCCTCCGGACCGCATTACTCTAAAACGCTCCCTAGAAGTTCATACAGATTGGCCGTGCGGAGCGAGTCCGCACCGGACGGTCCACGTGACACTAAAACCAGCCTAAGACAAGGGATTTCTTAGAAAGACTAATAATATATCGCCCATTTGCGACGACACTATGACATCTCGACATATACGATTNCTTACTTGTTACTTGACTAGGTAATTTGAGGTGCTTCAAACTTCTATTCAGTTAGGATACCAACATATAATTATTATTATGTCTCTCTACATTCACATATTTTCTCATTATAAAGGGTTTCCATTCTATCAATAGGTTTGCAAAACGGAAATTTCAAAGCTGATATCGGTCAGGTCCACCGGAAATTAAAAAACTTAATAATTATTGCGCAAAATGAATTCAAACAGCTTTCATTCTAAGCAAGGTTGTGCTTTTTGTAGCTTAAAGTACCTACAAGTTTTGTTTAATGTGGGACTAGAGGCGCAGTGTAAAATGTTTAAGGATATTTATTTATTCGACGTTGTGCATTTAAAAATACCAACTAAATTGAAACCTCTTTTTTGAGTTGGTTAAAAATTCTCCGACAAAATTGAGCTTTTTGAATCAACAAAAGGGTAGCGAGAAATCCGATGCCCGACTCTTGCTGCTGGACGTTCTTAAGCCATTTGGTTCCGGGTTCTTAATTGAATTCTGTTTCTGGGCCGCTAAGTAAACAGTGGTATTGGTTTCGAGTGTATTTTATGACTTTTGATTTAGTTTTGTGAAATTTTTGTTTATGTTAAAGGAGTCTTATAGGTAATTGATTTAGTTTAGAAAAGTCTAACGTATATAAATTGATACGTATGTTCATTTGAAAAAAACGTTCATTTACTTTGTACTAAGTAGGTACTTATACTACTGCCGTGGTTGCCAAATAGGTTAAAAGATTATCGCAAATTACATACCTAGTCTTTTCATTTATTTGGTAATGTAAATCTTACACATTACAAAATTATCTTACAAATAAGCATACAGTTAATTTAAAGTATGTAATTCAGTCAACCGACATTTAGTTGTAGGTATTATCTCTTTTGAAATAATCAATACCAATCAACAGTAGGCAAATTTTCACATTTTGGCTCTAAATGAGATTTTAATAAGTACTTATTTGTAACTTAACTTTTATTCACGAAATACTAATTAATTACCAAAGAAAGATTACACCATTATGGTGTCCCCTCTAATGGATTCATTTTACTATCTCCAAGGGTAAGTCAAACTTTCGTGATTAATGTTCCTCGAAAATAAATATACAAAGTTACTTTTACTATGGATATTTTGAGGAAATTTACTTCAAAGGCCGAGTATTTTTCTTTTACACATTACCTGGTAAATTCGAATACATATGTATAAATAACTTCAGAAAATTACGCCACGCTAATGCGTAGTTTAGTTAAGATCTAAGCATAGGTACATAGAGACAAACAACGGTAAGCGACATTGTTTTTAATAAGTAGGTACTACGAGTGTAGTGATATGAAAGGGATCAACCATTTTACTTTTTGAGTGTTATTCGGCAACTAAAAAGATGTTATGTAAATATAATTTTGACCGGTTAGGATAGATAAAAAAGTAGTCGTAAGCTTACAGT
The DNA here is from genome assembly GCF_004193835.3 of Ostrinia furnacalis. Lineage (NCBI taxonomy): Eukaryota > Metazoa > Arthropoda > Insecta > Lepidoptera > Crambidae > Ostrinia > Ostrinia furnacalis. The sequence goes on from NW_021134934.1 coordinate 21,467, forward strand.
AATTGACATAAAGCTAAATGGTTCAGTTCTGTGCCCTCTAAAAATCAATGGATACCTACATTAGTGTAAAAGATAACATTTTCAATGAAACATTTAAATTGATAAAAAGTTTCATAAATGTTATATGTTTAAGTATTTTAGAAATCTTTCTTCTTTTAATTTTATGTGAACAAAGTACGTAAACATAGCTCTAACTAATTTTTACCACGTCCCTCTTATAAGCTTATCAAACCAAAAAAGCCAATTGTGTTTAATTCAGCTTTCTTAAAAGCTTATAGCGAAGTTCCGAACAAATCTTTGTAAGAAAAATATTATTTTCCAGGAAAAAACTTGATGCTGTCTAATCTAAGACGCTTACAGCGCCATCTATCAGTCGGATAATAATTTATGGACTTAAATGCTCGTTAGGAGCTCAATCCGAGAAGTTCGCGCAAAAAATAAGCAACTACGTAATATAGAAAAGGTTTTCAATAAATCTTCCGAGAAAAAACAACTACCTACAGTTCATTTTAATACAGACTAGTTGTGCCCATGACTTCGTACGCGCGAATAAAGGTACAATAATATTTCCCGTTTTCGCAACATTTTTCTTTACTTCGTTTCACTTTCCTCGATAAATATCCAACACAAAAATATTTTTTTAAATTGGACCTGTAGTTCGTGACATTATCCCTAACAAACAAACAAACTCCTCAGCTTTATAATATTAGTATAGATAAGTTTGGAGCACAGGGTACTGCCATTAAGTTTCTTAGGAATTTCAATTTGTAGTCATTTAGGGTGTCAGTTCAGAGTAAAATTACGCAAATGGGAAAACGAGCATCTTTGCCAAACATTGTTTTTCTTGGTCTTTTCCTGGCACGTGTAAGTAATCATACTCGTCAGTATCCCATAAAAACGCTTGTTCCCAACGTGTCACTCACAGGAGTAACATTGTTACTCGTTGGGAAAACAAAATCTCCTATCTAGTCACACATACACATTAAAGTACGAAGAAGGTGCGACTTTAAAACATAAAAGTGTTATTTTTTATTTTCTCCTATTAATTGTATCGTCTTTCTCCGTGGTGAAATATCGGGTCCATTCTATGTCTCAACTTTGGAATAAAAAGCACCTATGTACAGTCGCGGAATGAAAAGGTTCGTCACCTTAGTGTCGGTTTTCGCTTGCACTAGGTACTGTAAGAATCAAACCTGCCAACATAACAGTGCACGAAACAGTGCTGCTACCATTTAAATAAATAAATGACGTTTGCTAACGAATAAGGTTTTGCTTGTTTATTTTTCTATCCCGTCAGTGCAATGCAATAATGACATTGACCAATTGACAATAGTTTTTTTTTATTTAATAGAAATAATAATGCAGGTTGAACCAACAAGAAGGTTTTAGTTTATCAATCATAATAATCTTCTTGACAAGATAAATTGTCAAACAACTTTGATCTGAATAATTTTGAACTTTACTGACGAACAGTTAAAGATTATTTTCTCTAACTCGAGATTATTCTGTAACATAGTTTCAAAAGGTAATATGTGCTCGCGATTCGTTGAAGGAATCAATTTGAAAACTGACGAACCTTTTCATTCCGTGACTGTACAATGAAATGGCTTAAAAACGTCACAAACACAAAAGAGTTAAATTCGCATTTTTAAAACGGATGATAATTTGTCCACCTTGTCAATCTAGAGTTATCCGTGATTGCCTTTTTATCAGAGATGATACGATACAGTCTTATTGTGGAATTCTATTGATTTTAGACGTACCTAACTGTAAATATTTGGACGTACCTAATTGGGCACCGGCGAGATGGTCAGACGCGGTGAGGAAGACGGTGGGCGGAAGCTTGCATTGTGCGGTCCACACAGCTTATGACCGCAGTCTGTAGAGGAACACTATAATGTGGTCGCGATCTTCATCAGTGAGGGACCGAGGAAGAAGAAGAATTGTACAAGTACATAAAGATGTTAAATGGTTAAAGTGCCATTAGTAGACCAGGAGTAAATACAGCTTTCTTTACCTATGATATTCAACCGCAGATTTCCACAATGTCAATCAGATTCCTTTGATGTTACAGACATAAAAATACTCCTTAAGATTTGTTGATTCTACATAATAAAGGCGTAACATCGCAAGTTTACAAAGGCTGTTTTATACACGGCTTAGGTTCCGTAGGCATACTTCTTTTATGAACATAGTCAATATTAGTGTAGGTAATATTTGAGAGAAAAATCTTAAGATGAAATATGACAGGACAGCGGCCTTGAGCAATACTTAACATCTATTAAAAGTTTCTTACGTAGGCATTTTTTGGTTCGCAAACTTTTTCACCAATTGGCTTTCTAAAAAGCTTTTTGCAAAAACTCTGATTATAAAAGCGGCCCCTTAACAATTTTTCGTTTGTGCTGAGTTTATATTATGTCAAGATGAGTAGCTACTGACTCAGCACATTCACATTGTTGGGTGTATCAAATTCAGATTCAGATTTATTTGCTATTATGTAGTATACCATGTTGTTACAAGTAAATTTTGCTTACAGCCTATTTAGCAATAATGCCAATTTTCGTCTTCAACTTTGCGCTTGGCAACGCAGGACAGTTCGTTTTTTCAATCCTTGGAGGAGGCCTTTGTCCATCAATGGGCGTCATTTGTTTTAAAGTAATAATCCGACACTGCTTTTGTTTTGTTTCTACATTCATACATAGGCTGAGTTGCACCAGCTGACTTTAATGGTCAACTATAACCGGTGTTTTTGACGTTTGTTAAAGTTATAGTAAGCTGGTGCAACTCAGCCTTAGAACTCTCGTGAATTACCGTACCTTTAATGAGCCAATCTTATGCCACTCAACGTAATGAAATCTCCCTTTTTTGTCTGCGCAAACGTTACTTTTTGCGGTAATTACTGTGGTTTGCCGTCACTTTTATGGCACGCAGAGTAATTTGCTGACAAATTGACTGTCATGTGTTTAAGTGGAATATACCACTCTGCGGTTGCGAGTGATTGATGAGGACCACACGCTGTATTTTTAAAGGCATTAGGTAGGCGTTTTATTAAAACATAACCCTATAATTCTACCTAGGTACTTATACCCGTATTCACAAACGATGCTTGCTTAAGTGAAGCAGCAAATCGAACGCACAGCGTTGACTAGAGCTCTGTGGATGGTTCGTGTGCGTCCACGTGCACAGTAAGAAAGTAAGAACTTATTAGTGTTAAAGAGTCTATGATCAAGCTTGGTGCTGTCTTTAACCTGTACGTTAGTTAAAATATGTTTAACTTATTACGAGTACTTTAATAAAATATTTCTGGTGGCGAGTTAATTTGATTTTACTTTCAAGTTCTGCTTCGGAATTAAACATTAATTTTCAGAAAATTTCTGGATTTTTCCTACTCTTCTTGTAATAATTTTGTCAATTTAAAACATATTATTATGAGTTATCCACACTTAATTAAATTAATGTAATCACTGACGGTATTTCTCACGATACGGGGTTGGTGTATAGAATTCTTTAACTTTTCTACAAAGTATTTTATTTTTGGTCGACTAATTTCTTGACTTTAATGGCTTCCCAAACAGCCAATAACCTGAAAGCCTACAGGCAACGAAAGCTCCATCAAAGCTTACATTTCTGCCCAAATTGTGAAATAACAGTACACTTCAACAGTTTCCATTCCGTTGAGTTAAATTCTTTAAATCGTATCGTGAAAAACGTAATGTAGATAAGTAACATAGGCATGAGCAACTAAAGGGTAACTGTGGCTTCTCAAATAATGGAGTCTTTGCCAAAACAAATGAAAGTATTTAACATCTCTATTATATATTTTTTACTCTAAAAGCGTTTTCACACTACGTCCGATCTAAAACCGGATAAAAATATAATTTTCCAGAGCTCTTTTAGATAAAATACAATTTCCCTTCAATGGGACCCCAAAAATATATTCAGGAACTTATCAGTATTCGTCACACTATATCCAGTAAAGACAAATGGCACACCGCAGCAAAGACAGTTTTAAATAAATAAGGCGACACGGACTCTGTTTCTGTACCACTTGTAAAATATTCAGTGTTCCTGTCTAAAAAATTACCCCATGTTGAGGCAAAAATGTGGCAAAAAAAAAACTCTTGTTTTGGTATTTAACTGCTACTTGTAGTTTAATGTGAGCTTACCATGGGTAGCGACTACGTAAAAAATGATATTAAATGTATGACAAATACAGCGATTTTTTTGACGCAGTCACACTGATTTCAATGACATTTCTTAACGACTTCTCGATTCGACGTCGTGACGACTATATGACAAATTATTCGATGTGAAACATTATTTTTAGTTCCTATGTTACCTACTTAAGCTTATATATAAGCTTTAAGCTTTTCTCCAATTGAGCCATGTCAAAAGCTTAAAGCTGCTTAATCATGCACAAAGATTGCTAAAGCCTACACAAACTTTAAGTCTATCCTTTCTTTTATTCAAGAAAAACGTAATCATCATTTCTGAATCTGTCAAAATCTCAGGGTTCAAACGCTGAAAAAAAGATGTACGCTTAATTTTTTATGCGAAAACTTTCTCGACTCTCGTTTTTCTTACAGAGAATCCTAATAAAATGAAAGGGTCTGGGGTAATAATATTCGATTTTTGGTACCCACATAATAGAATTTGTTACTTGGGAGTCGTGTGTCAAATCGAAATGCAATAATGTAGGTACTTACTGTGCGTCTGAGAGGCCCTTCATGTAAATGCCAGTCACAGCTTATTATTTATTAATAAAATAATAATATTAGTAGTATTTCAAAAAAAATATTTTAGATTTATGTGTGACTTTGCCTTCATCTCTAGGTCTTTTGAAAGATTATTTTTGATGCTTGAGGCTATTGTCAATTTGCCACAGTCAGTCAAGCTTTAGGTATAACTTGAAAATTCATATTGTAGACTTGATAAAGGCGTTATTAAAGTTACGAAAAATAAATAAATAGTATGACGAATTTACACACGCTGTTCGCTGTGACGAGTGTAATCTGTGACTATCGATAAAATATCCAATGTTTAGAGTGGGTATGTCGTGCACAGAAAAAGATACGAATTTACACAAGCATTTCTCTGTGACGAGTCTCTGTGGCAAATCGACAGCAAGCCAATGCTCCGAGTGGGTAATTTACAGCAAGCAGTGAAAATTAAATATTATGTGACGAATTTACACAAGCTTTTCTCTGTGACGAGTCGACTGTAGCAAATCTATATTCAATGCTTTGAGTGGGATATTTACAGAGTACCCTTTAGAAAAGTATAATGTGACCAATTTACGCATGCTTTAACTGTGACATTTCGACTCTGTGGCGAATCGACAATAACCCGATGCTTTGAGCGGGAAACTTCCAGCTTGCACTGCAAATTATATGTGTGACGAATTTACACAAGCTTTTCTCTGTGACAAGTCTCTATGGCAAATCGACAGCAAGCCAAGGCTTTGAGTGGGTAATTTGTAGCGAGCAGTGCAAATTAATAGATTGATGCACTCAAAGCGTAGCAATGGTAATACTCGGTAATTATTCTGAGATTGGGCCAAATTGTTGTTCAAGATACAGACATGTCAGATGCATAGAATATGTGGAGTGTAGTTTGATATTAATATTAATATTACAAGGATTGCACAAACGTCAGCTATAATAGGGATGATGACTGGGTAATGAAATCGAAATTCTATTTAGTCTGACGGACTAAACGGACAGTCAATAAAAAAATTTTGGACACATGTTTTTTTTTTCATAATCGAATAAGTACAGTATTATATTGAGTTGAAATGTCGCGTGACGTCACTTTTGAGTGAAAAATCTACTCAAGCATGACGTAACGCGTCATTTCAACTCGATGTAGCACTGTTATTATTTAATTATAAAAGACAATAAAAATTTGAGTCTAATATTTTCTAATTATCTGTCTGACGGACAAAAAATTGAAATTTTGTCATCTACCCTATTGTGAGATCTGTTAATTTTGAAATAAAAATCTGTAGGCTCATTTGCTATCGTCCGTACAGTCAAGTAGGTAACCATATTTTTAAGTAGAATACCTAACCCCTCAAAAATAATAATAACTAATCGTCAGCATTCTTTTTTTTTCTCGTAGTAAAAATAGACTTCCACATTTCTCTCGTCTTACTACGAGAAGCTAGGGAATAAAAATGAGATGAGAAATAAAATTTATTAGTAACGCTTTTGCCTTGTCTTTTCTTAAAAGAAAATGCTTGCGATAAATGCCACTAAAACACTTCTCAATATTTCTCATAGTTCATTTTTCCATTTCTGTTCCCACAATGTAGAGAGCTTTTGTGCTCTTTTGTTTTCAGAAGTAAGAACAACTTAAACAATTCACTTATTAAGGCTGGGTTGCACCATCTTAATTTGACTTTAACAAACGTCAAAAATCTGTCAAACCCCATACAAAAAACACCGGTTATCGTGGTAGTTACGGTTAAGTTAGGTCGTGCAACTCAGCCTAAGTAAGGTAAAAATACGAGTATAACTTAATGTTTCAATGAGGGTCATTTATTATTCTTTCAAAAATGTGTCTTTCGGTTATGTTTTTACAAGCTTAATGTCGTGTTTCGACATGCCTAGCTTTAATCACGACGTCCTTGTATAGCATTTAAATCGGTTGATATTACATTAGTTCGTACCGATTTATTGACAGCACGACCGCCCAAGTTTACCCGAAAACCTCACCAGCCCAGAACATGATACGAATTTCGCATACCAACGTGCCATTCCAGCACAGCCTGTGGACAACAGCCAGTCCATTTACTAGTAGATAATACAGCTGCAGCAGTACCCACATCAAACAATTTTTTTTGTTGCATTTACTTTATTTAGGCCCGATTCGATCAACTTTTATCCAAGAATAACTTCTGGTACAGTTTCAGTAGGTATGGGAAATATGTCAAAACTGACGATTTATTCTGAGATTAATATTTACTCTTGTTTGGTCGAATTCACCCTTATAAGAAATACACGAGATGCCATTATTGCTAAGCTTTTATGTCGTCGTTCTTACATCTGTGTAATAATATGACGTACGAGTTCTTCTTGATAGGCTAACTTAGATTCAGTTTCAAGGATCCTCAAAGGAACTGACTAACGAATTTATATGTACCTACTTTATGTTTCTGACTTTGTGAAGTGAAAATTAAAAATTAAAGTTATGTAACAAATGTAGGTAAATCGTCTGTCAATGATCTTTTGAATTTTGCCTTAAACATCAGACACCTAGCACAATCACATAAAATGAATAACTGCAGTGCTTAAAAATTTGCAAGGTAACTAATTTGAAACTAGGCTTTAGTACAAAATAATATCCAGTTTCCTAGTTCAGTATTTTTTTGTCAAAATAGGCTGAGCGTGGTATTTCTAGTGCCAATAATTATCACCAATGTGCTGGCCGATCTATTCAACCTACACCAACGTGCTACTCCCACCCGTACGGTTGCCAACTCCGAATTACTCGGAAACAACACAATTCCGGCCGCCTGCCCCATGTTGAACTTGAGCATCGATTAGCCGAGAATACGGTATCGATTATTCGATTATTGAATCGAGAACCGATAAAAAATGGCGAGACTTCTCGCATTCGAGAGCTATGTCCTTGAGGAGTTGAGATTCGCAATATTTTGTGTTTACAGATTATTCAGTTAATGTTCTGAGGTACCAATTTTTAAGCGTATCCTACTTGTATTGGGTTTTGATAAAGGTTTCCAAGTATTTGATCTAATGCTCTTTCATAGGAGATAATCTTTAAAACACTGTCCAATGTCCATCATCATTTCAGCTAAAGAACGTCCACTGCTGAACATAGACCTCCCCAGTAATTTTATACTGACCGGTTGGTAGCAACCTTTATGAGGTTGTCTGTCAGCTTTGTAGGTGGACGTCGCACGCTACGCTTTCTGGAACCTTGATGCCTCATCGGCCGTCAATTCACGTATCGAATCCTTTATTTATATTATTTTAAACAAAACAAATCACAACTATTAATGAAAGGAAATTGTGCGAATGGATTGGATATTGCCTCCTTTATTCTAGTCTAATCTCTTTAGGTCTGTCACAGTGCGAGACAAAGATCCTTTATAACAAAGCTTAGTGAAGTACCATTTTTGGAATTTCAACATCGATAGATTATTAGACAAACTAGCCGACTCGGCGAATTTCATATCGCCTGTGTTCATCAGAATTAATTTAGGGCTCTAATGGTGAAATTATTTTTCAAATTGGTCCAGCATTTTTTGAGTCTGTTCAATTCAAACAATCAAAATATGATTCCTCATTATAATATCAATGAAGATTATACCTTTATCTTGAGTTAAACACAATGCTCACTTGTTTTTACAATGTCAGTTAAATAACAAAGAAAATACGAGCAGGAGGAAGCCAATTAATTGGAGAACTTAAGTATCTACGAGAGCCAATACGTAAATGTTTAATTGAGCTTGATTTTCAAAGGTGCGTGTTTGATTTTACAAACGAAAAGTGATGGTCTAGTTGTAATTTTGTACTGCACATTTTTAGGTGATACTATCAATTTGTTACTGAAACAAAAAGTACTTGGCAATGTCATTTTTTATTAAATAAAAGAGGTGTATTCTTTTAGGGCCTAACCCGAACTCTGCAAACCAATTCAGATTACACATATTTGACTTTATCGGTTTCTTTGAGTAACCTTACAAAGTTCCCTAGGTTGAAAAAATTTGATAAAGCCGATTTCCATAATCGTATTTCGAAGAAGCCTAGAACCTAATAATATCGATATTCGATAGTCTATGTTTTCACATCACTAACAGGGCTCTATTCCAAAAGTCAATTACCTTGTGGAATGAAATTTATTCGGGAGCAAAATATGCTTGGCATTTTGTTCAAGAGCTTTGGGCATATAATCCATTATATCACTGTTTAGATAAAGCTCTTGTAATTTTAAGCTTGGAATGTTTAGTGCCAGAGGTTCTCAACCTTTTACCGACTAATCGCAACCATACGACAACTAACCAAATTAATACAACTTTCCCTTTTAGATACAGTGGAAAATTCACACATTTTCTAAAGTTATAAAACTAGTAGCTATAATGATTTTTTTATTTTATCAGTCACGCAAGGCAAAAACAATGATTCATTGGAAGAGCTATCCCTGCCATTTAAATATTTGATTTCAGAGTTGTTATTACTCACAGATTTTTAACTCGTATAAGAAACTAATAATATTAATTAGAACAATTAAGTATCAACTAAGACTACCTAAATTCTGCCGAATCTTTTGTATATTTTTTCTTTTTATTTTCTTGTCTTGTGTCACATGTTCTATCTATCTACAATTTACTCTGCGACTTCCCCCTTGACTGTATTAACGCTCCCCATTTGCATTTGGACCCACTACTAACCCCCTGAAAAGCATCAGCGCCCAATGAGGACTACATCAGCCGTTGGGAACCTATGGCTTAGTAGAAAGTGAGATTTATAAAGATGGTTCTTACATAAAATATTTTCAGGAAAATCTGATCAGGCTAACAAGGGGTCTAAGGCTACATTCCAGGGCTGTTTCCTTTAGAGAAATTCCAGACTCGAACTCTGTATTTATAGGTAAAAGAAAAAAGGGTGAATTAATTGATACTAGCTATAGTCCGTGTTTATAACAAGAATTATCAATCAGGTTTATAGTATGCTAAATTATCCTTCATTCGTGAAAACTACTCTATTTATGTAATTTAGAATTTTGTTTCAAAACACGGTTTGATTCCTGATAAAGGTATAGTTGTTGCAATTCACGAAGGCTCACTCGCCTTTGCTTTACATGTGTGGTGGCTCGCTACTGTTCGTTTTTTTTAAGTTTTGATAGACATGACACTATCTTTATGTGCATGTACACCTACACACACAAGTAAAGCTCACTCGCCTTCGTGAGTTGCAAGAACATAAGGCTATTTTTAACAACTAAACTATGAAGTGTGTATTATTAAGCCCGACCCGAGACTCTTATGCACATTTTACTTAGGCGTATTATGAAACTACACTTTTTCCGTATAAAAGTTATTAATTCCAGGAACATCTTTCACCTTCATCTTCTTTATTACTGTACCTAATGATGTGGATCTTGTACAAAATAAATATTTTGCTTTCTTTATATCTTTTCTTCAATATAATTACTACTGTCCCTTAAAATTTTTTTGTCGTTCCGTAAACGGATTTTCGGGATACTCGTGGCTATAAGTTCCCATTAGCTCTTAATGTGAACCCGACACAGGGCGGTGCTAAAAAATAATTAAAGCGCTAAAAACTCCGACGGCCTAATTCGGGAATCATGTTGTCAACAGATTATCCCGGATTCGGTGCTCCTTGGGGACACCCTCGCGGAAGTATTTGTAAGAGGCTTACGAGATGGTGACGTCACGTTTTCCTGGACTCTGGACGCTTATGATTATTGGAAGTTTGATGGGAAAGTTAGTAACATCGATGTAAGCCAATAATATCAGATGCTGTAAGCCGTAAAAATCGGCATTGAGCCCATAACATCAGATGCTGTAAAAAAGTTGCATGTCATGTTGACGATGAAAATTAAATATTTCCTAACTGATACAGAAGTAGCAAAGGAATTTGTGTTTTATTCTTTTGTGCTAAAATTCATTTTTGTGAAAACGTGTTGTTTTATACTTTTCCTTTAAGAGCCATTTCACAAAAATATTCCGCGCGAATTTAGGTAAAAGCTGTCAACGCAACGTCAAAAGAGTAAAAAGAACGCTGAAATGGACAAAAAAATCTTGAGCCGTGACCGTATTAAGACTTGATTTAAGTTATTATTTTTAAGGTAGAATGAGGTATTCATACTTGATTAATTAATTTAAATTTTTAATAGAGTTTATTAAGTCTTTTATATTTCGATTCATAATGAAACACGAATAGGTATAATATGTAAAATATATATTAAGTACAAAATAAAGACAGTCACATAGTGAAAAATAAATCTGCCCCCTTACAGCTCCATCATCGGACCCTGGATACGAATAATGAAACACGAATAGGTATAATATGTAAAATACAGGGTGACTGGAACTGAACCCGCCATAGCTAATACGCGTATAGAGGAGGTCATTTGCTAATTATTGAACCTTACTTTCTACAGCTAAAGTTTTATAGTTTAGGAGATATGTCAATTTTTATACTTTTTTCAGATTTTTCCGAAATTTGACCTAAAAACTGCTTCAATTTTTTTTCTCGCGTGATTTCAACAGTTTTTTTTATTTGTAATTAATATCGAATATGTCTTTATTCAAATAAAATAAATTTCTGATCCAAATAATGATTGAATAGCTAGTTACGAGCCGCCAAAGTCTAACAAAAGTACAAACCACTTTAAAAAATTCTACTTCGAATTCGATTGAAACAAAAATTAATGGTGATAATGGATTGCCAATGATCTTAAAAATATCTCTAGCTTCTCTTCTTTCCAATGATATATCACACGTTGTAATTAGATATTGAAATTTGTCAAAAATTCAAAGTTTATAGAAGAAAATGGAGTAATAATACAAAAATTATCCATACAAAGTTTACTTTGAATTTTTTTAAACTCTTTTCATCATAATTTAATTATTGTTTTTAAATTCATTTTAAAAAAAACACACAAAAAGTTATGAAAAGGAGTATAGCAGAAAATATGAGATGTTTGAAGAAACTTTGTATGGATAATTTTCGTATTATTACTCCATTTTCTTCCATAAACTTTGAATTTTAAATCAATTTCAATATCTAATTACTACGTGTGATATATCATTGGAAAGAAGAGAAGGTAGAGATATTTTTAAGATAATTGGCAATCCATTATCACCATTAGTTTTTTTTTAAATCGAATTCGAACTTGAATTTTTTATCGTGGTTTGTACTTTTGTTTAACTTTGACGGCTCGTAACTAGTTATTGAATCATTATCTAGATCTGAAATTTATTTTATTTGACTAAAGGTTTATTCGATATTAGTATTAAATAAAAAAATCGGTTAAAATCATGCGAGAAAAAAAAATTAAGCAGTTTTTAGGTCAAATTTCGGAAAAATCTGAAAATAGTATAAAAATTGACATATCTTCTAAACTATAAAACTTTAGTCATAGAAAGTAGGGTTCAATAATTAGCAAATAACCTCCTCTATACGCGTATTAGCTATGGCGGGTTCAGTTCCAGTCACCCTGTATAATAAGTACAAAATAAAGACAGTCACATTGTGAAAAAAAAATCTGCCCCCTTACAGCTCCATCATCGGACCCTGGATACGAAATATTCGTCAAGGCGAATCACACAAGCCCAAACTCCATATGGTTCTATTGTTTTGTTACGGAGGTGGCCATTGCATCTCCTCCAGATCCATTATCAGACAGAGCTAAGAAATAAATAAATAAATATTATTATAAGTAAACAAATAACTAAAATAATTCATCTTACTATCTTACTTTTTACTAGTCTTACTAATATTATAAATACGAAAGTTTGTGTGGATGTCTGGATGTTTGTTACACTTTCACGCAAAAACTACTGAACAGATTTTGATGAAACTTTACAGTACAGTACAGCAGTACTAGGCAGTCTGTGTTCAACTATCACTCGGGTCGGACGTTACTATCGCAAGACCTGTGGTTCACTCAGTTCCGATACGACTCTAGTGCTGTGTGTAATTATTTTCGTTAATACACTGAGTTTATTAATTTCTACGAGTGGATTTCATTTTGCCTGAGACCTACGCCATGAACCCTGAACCAGAAGACCCTGTCGCCAGCGACAGCGACGCTCATCCATCCCTGGCGTCGACCAGAATAACAATGTATAGGCTATAATTTATGACGATCTGTGACAAACTAAATTTCAAGCGGGTGAAGCCGCGGGCAATACTACATATTTCATACTAGCTTTTTGCCCGCGACTTCTTCTGCGATGAAGTGGAAAATGGTTCTAATAGAATTAAAATATTCTAAGAAAATTAATTTTGTTAAATGATTATATTTTTTGATATAAAATCTACACATCATTATGTTTAAATATTTGAATACTTACAAAATTATGAGATCTTTCTAAAACAAAATTAAAACACTACACCTGCCGCAGCTTTCTTTGTAAACAATGTTTTTTGTTTTTCCTTCAGGTGCTAAAATCACCAGGCTATTGTGTGCGCATACTCTGGAGTATTCCACATACAACTGGTCGTCGGAGAAGCATAGATTTCCATTAAGTCTACTCCCGCTACCATATGGAACTCCGCTAAAACTCGTGAGGGCGCCAACACTTGCTTTTGTATCGAAAATTAGTATGAGCAGCTGCGCACGCGGTTGCCCGTTGCAGGCTCTATGCAACCACACTATTTTAAACCGTGGTCCCTAAGCATGAGATGGGAAACTGCACTCTCTTGAATTCTCTTGAATTTGATGGTGTTAGGGGAATCCTAGGAATGAATACAGACTTTCCAATGGAATCTCCTCATCAATATTGCGAAATTGCGAGTTGCAATGCAATGTTACGTTTTCACTTGTTATTTTATTGTAATCTGACCTTGATTTTTCAAACACGTGTCAAAATAAAAAAAATAATTTAAATCAAAAGTACTAAGGAATATTTCATTGATATCAACTTAGAAACAAGCACAGATCACAGAAACTAAAGGGAAATGTGACAAGGGACAAATTGGAACATATTGCTTGTGAAAGCAATGATGACAGTAGCGACGTCATTATGTAAACAGTTTATATTGCTTGCATAGTACTAAAGATTATTCGAACGTTGAATACTGATACCGCAATGGATAATGAGCACATAATTTGATTTCTTTGTGTGTGTGAATTTCTAATACGACACTGAGTTTCGAACTCAGCGCATTACTTAGCATCTCTCTATATTTCTATGGAACCAAGTTATCTCCAAAATAACATTCCACACCTTTTTAACCTAGTCAGGTAATAATTTTAATAAAATACGAAGCACGTCATCTATCAATAGGATATATGTATATTTTAGAAGTTAATAAATTATGCATAAAATATAAACACTTTAGAAGTTTAGTTAAATCGTAGAATTTCTGAAAAACAAGTACTAAAATCGTACTGAAAAAAAAAGTATTAATATGTTATCTAATTTATTTATTAAACGTCGAATTTTATCAAAGATTTTGGACTAAAGTTTTTGAAAATATTTTATAGCCAACATAGAAAAAAATTAGGATTCTAAATCGTGAAAGAAATTTTTTTCGGAGCCTATTGCCTCCAAACAAACAAACAAACAATTAAATCTTTCCTCTTTTATTAGTATAGATTTAACAACAGAACAAAACGCTTCTTTTTCTTCTTCACGAAACAAAACTCAAAGCGGATAAATAAATAAACAAATCTTTGGACAATTTCACAGCGCCATCTAGTCCAAAAGTAGGCAACCAATATGCTTGTGTTAAGGGTGCTATCATAATGGATATACTTTTTTATAATTTATTTATTAAATTAAATACATGGTACCTACATATTATACATAGTTACACCCAGATCCGTCAAAGAAATTAAAATTCATCATTTCAATTTCTGCTCGGCCGGCCGACTCGAAACAGCCTCTCGGCATAGTATCAAATGTATTTGGTCGCCGTACAAATCACCGCTTCACGACACGAACGCACGTAAACGTCACGGCGGGAAAAATGACACACGTCCTGCCTTGACGGGCGCTCGCGCCATACTAATCGATGTCGGCTTGCGCATTGTAATTTATACTGATATTCACATCAATATTTTGACAAAGTGGTTACTAATATTTAAACAATAACTGTAGAAATCAATTCTACAATGAATATTCTTTATTTTGGGATACTTTTATTGCAGTTATTGCTGTGTTTTTAAACCAAAAACCACGATCAAAATGTGACGTTAATCTTCAAATTTGCCAAATTATTTTTAGATTTTACTCAATAATGGTAATGAAATTCAAGAATCTATTTCATTAATGAACTACAAGAATATATGTCCGATGATTACTTTATATTTTTAAGCTTATTATATGAGCATAAATAATAGATACAGGACTTTGAAAATGAGTCTGCGGCAATTTTTTCGTAAAATGGTTGTGGGAGATGGGGCACTGTGAATTAAGCAAAAGAGTTTTAGTAAATCCGTTTCATTAATGGTCAACAACAAGGATCGACCTATCTTTCGCAGTTATTAAATAATCTCTGGGTGTTGCTTAAGATAGTAATTCATGCTTCCAAAATCTTAGAAATTCGCACGAAAATGTAAAATGGCTCTTAATCTGTAAATGGTTTTTGCTACAGCTTTTGAAAGGATTTTTAGATAAATTAGAGCTACGTTTATTATACGAATTTATGCAGGTATGTACTAGGAGTCATACTTTATTGCTAATAACTTATAAGTTTATATAAGTTTACTAGCTGACCCGGCGAACTTCGTACCGCCTTAGCGTAGAGATTTTCTTAATATTTTTTTCCGTAAGAACCATCCTTGGACTTCCACAAACATTTAAAAAAAAGAATTATCGAAATCGGTTCAGCCGTTCACACGTGATGCCGTGACAACGCGAAACGGGTTTCATTTTTATATATATAGATATTTCCAATTACATAGAGTTATTTCTCTAATCTTTTTAAGTGTAGAAATACGCAAAATGTAGTTTCAAGCTACAAATATATCGCGGTTCTAAAAAATTTTCTGTGAGCTAAAAATCTGTAGTTTTAAAGACGTAGACTCTACAAACACACCTCGTCCCATTCATCCAACGTAAAGATACTGCATCAAATCTTCCACTTAATTGCTTCATAAATTCATTCAGCCGGGTCTTTCAAAACACGTTTTTAAAATACCCCTTTTATGAATGCAGTAACCGAAGTGAAAAGATTTCGCTCGTGTTAATTCGCCTTCTCAGTAACTCTATACACCTGGCACTCTTATAAACGAAAACTTTGCAGAGATACAATATATCTATGGGGTTCTGTAAGTTTTTTTTAAATATTATAGTGTACAGACATTTCAGCGTTGGGGGCATTCGGCGTCCGACCGTGGTGCGGGCAGGTCATGCTGTGTGCGATAATAAGTATATAAATAAATAATAATCCAATGGCGGAGATAATGGTGTACAATACAAATATAACCCCTCGTACTAAGTTAGATATGCTTTTTTCACAAGTGGGCTCACCACAATAGTCGAGCGAAGGTAGGATTCGAACCCGCGTTTCTCGGATCACGAGTCGGCCAGTCCGACCTCGACCGATCGTTCAGCTATCGTGGTTTATAAAGCCAGTATTATGAAACGCTTAAATTTCGGTTGAGACCACAGCATAGATTCGGG
This sequence comes from Ostrinia furnacalis, assembly GCF_004193835.3. NCBI lineage: Eukaryota > Metazoa > Arthropoda > Insecta > Lepidoptera > Crambidae > Ostrinia > Ostrinia furnacalis. The sequence goes on from NW_021134934.1 coordinate 37,815, forward strand.
CCTTTGGTAATAAACGACAATAGGGATGATGACTGGGTAATGAAATCGAAATTCTATTTAGTCCGTCAGACAGATAATAAAAAAAAATTAACACATTTTTTTTATAATCGAATAATTACAGTGTTATAATTATTGAGTTGAAATGTCGCGTGACGTCACTTTTGAGTAAAAATTCTACTCAAGCGTGACGTATCGCGCCATTTCAACTCGATGTAGCACTGTTATTATTTAATTATGAAAGAAAATAAAAAATATGAGTCTAATATTTTCTAATTATCTGTCTGACGGACAAATAATTGGTCATCAAGCCTATTGAAGTGGCAATAGCCCAACGGTGTCGGGATCGGACTGCCTATTAGATCGGGTCGCTATCGCGCTAGTACGATATCCTTCAATCATTGGACTATTGTGGTGAGCCCACAATTAAGATAAGCGTAATATTTAACTAAATTATATCAGTAGGTAACTACTGATTCCCTGTAAGAAAATATTGGTCAAATCCAAAGTACCTACTCACCGCTTAGCACCAATCAGTCACACACTCAGTCACTAGTGTGTGAAGCTGTATTCTAGCAAGGCAGACAATTTTTCGTTTATCTATACTAGTTTAAAATATAATATTATAAATGCGAAAGTAACTCTGTCTGTCTGTCTGTCTGTCTGTCTGACTGTCTGTCACGTTTTCACGCCTAAACCACTGAAGCCATTTGGATTGAATTTGGCATAGAGATAGTTTAAGTCCCGGGAAAGGACATAGGATAGTTTTTATCCCGGTTTTTGAAACAGGGACGCGCGCGATATGGTTTTTCTGTGACGCACAAAATTCCACGCGGGCAAAGCCGCGGGCGGAAAGCTAGTTTTATAATAAGTACACTGTACCGCATAAATAGCTCGTACCGACCCATTTACGAGTACCTTGTATAACCTGATTAAAGTTCTGACTATCGAATTTAACTTAAAAACCTGGCCAGTGCAACCTTAAAAATTAAAAAATACATATTTCGAAAAAGGAACTCGAAACTTCGCTATCAGATAAAGCAAGGTGAGAGCTCGTTAGTGTGGCGGCATTTTTTAATTATACGGAAGCCGTGGTCGGGATCGCGATTTAAATAAAACTTTTTTTAATATGGCAACGTATTTCGAGAGGTCATTGATCTTTGACGATAGTTTAAAGTATCTTCGTTCTTTGTTGTTAACTTTTATAAAGGCAGAGATTCAACAGAGGTTCTAGATACGATCATAAGGAGGACTAGTTAGAAAGTAATTAGAGTACTAAAAAGCCATTGACCTGTTTTTTAAGTTTTGATAGTCATTAGGAGGTTTAAATTAACATAAATATCAGAAAATAGGTACTTCATTCGAGGCGTTTTATCGTCAGTCTGATCAGTATTATGCATAAGTTAGCTCACAAGCAAGGTAGCTCACAAGCAAGGTATCTCACAAACAAAGTAACTCATGAACAAAGTAACTCATAAACAAAGTAGCTCACAAACAAGGTAGCTCATAAACAATGTAGCTCATAAACAAACAAGGTAGCTCACAAACTATGCTATAAAAGACGTTAAGCTAAAAGCTATGTTTATTTAATGTAGTTACCTACATGCCTTTGTACATGTATTAGTAGTGGTAGTTTTTTCTAGTGTCAACTGTACACACATCGAAATAAACCAAGCCTTTACACACTCCCATAACTTACTTGAAATGGCATCAAATATTACTGAGACACAAAAACCGTTTGCAAGATTAATGCCCCAGTATATTCCTACTCATAGTAAAGAATAGTGCGACGTAAATAATGCTCTTGTGAAAGAAAAATATGGCTGCCCTAAATTCGCTCTATATACAGGCTGTTTCAAGTGATCAATAGGACAATTTTCACAGTTCACTTCAAGTAAATCAAACGGAATTCTGAACGAATGATTCGTTAAAATTAATGATAATTTTTTCCCACTTCTCCTTCCAACCGCTGCAACTGCTGTGTAGCAAAGATCTGCAGCTTGACCGCCAATGACATTCCAGCCAGTGAAGGCCAAGTTTGTCCCTTGTCAACTCGATACAGAAGCACTAAACATTTGCCTTCAGATCTTGAAGCAAGAATAACAAATTCCTCTTCAGCCATTCCATTCCACCGCGCTCTCATCTCAGCCCTTGTTATTTGCGCAACAACAGTGTTTCATTTGCCGTCGCCAAAACGTCTTATTAAAATGGGTCCGAAACAACGCAAGTGCCCTTTAAGAGCCCCAGGGCTGCCCTAAATCTTCATTAAGAGACGCCTCGCAATTATATCACACTCATAATAACTTGATGGGAGTTGGGACACGCTCGGCCAATGTTTTTGGGTCAACTTGACCTTCGTGTTTTGGTTGGGATAGTTAGATGCAGGTACCTTTCGTATTATTTATGACAAGACCGCTTTCACATTAGGCGTTAGAAGTGCGACAGAAGCGCGGCAGTAGCGTTTTTATAATGTGAAGGCAGGCATCCGCTGTCTTAGTATGAAATTATCGGCAGCGCAGCGAGTCTGCCGCGCAATAAATTATATTTGTTACGCTGCTAAAGTTGCCTCAATTTGAAAGCGCTGTAAAGATTATATGTATGTAAATAATACATATTTAATATTATGATTACTGAAATAGCTCGGTCTCTTTGTTGATCGTACGTGTTAATGCCTAAACTTATTTGTCAGTTTTAAACAGCTTGAACCCTGCAGAAACTTATAAGTTTTTCGTCGCAAAAGGATTTCGAGAGGGTCACAATCGATAGGTACTCATAAATATGCGATCTAAACAGAAGGCCATAAAAAAACTTCAAGCTTGTGAGCTTAGCAAAACCAATTTAGCTTAGGTAGTTCTTGTCATTCTTACATCAAAGATTTTCTCAAATAACCATTGTTCGACTGATCATAGTGATCACAAAAGGTATTTAATACGTCATCTGAGTTTCAGAGATTATTTACAGACAAAAATAGTCTCTTTATGAAATGGGATAGATTTCACACTCCTTCATTCAATTATCTCCACTTACGAGACATACTCGAGTGCACTCAATGGTGCCTTATTTAATTAAGGATCCCAAGTTCGATACGCCAGAAGTTGGAGTACCAGAGCCACTTAGCTCGTTAGGTTAGTTCTAACCTGTAAATTTTGCGGGTATATGCATTTATTTTAGAAAGGTGTGGAAGATGGAAGTTTTAAATTTATACTTAAGAGGATTTTGATAGTATTTTAAATAACTTTTAAAGATCTTTCAGTTAAATCACTCCATCTAAAGAAGCTGTTTCAGTCAAATAATTTCATATTAAAGGTCTAAAGAAGCAGATGTACGGTTACAGGCTTGATTATAGCAAAAAGATCTCTCTGATTGACACTAAACACTAGCTTAAGTATTTGTATAGTTGTAATAAGACCTATTTTGCAATAAAAATGTTAAGTCTGATGTACTGTTGAGTCTACAACGATTATTTCAAAACTCTACGACCTAGCTTTTCCGTCGGGGCTTAAGAACAGTATAAGTGGGATATTAATCGAAAATTATAAAAGTACCTATACGTTATCCACGTGTGTTTTACTTTCAATACCTTAGATATACAACTTATACCTAAAAGCCTTTACTTTTAAGGGATAACACAATTACATGCACGCGGCAGAACGTGAGAGATACGAGGAAGAATCCGGGCCAATCTGGAAATTCCACGGACTGTCCGACAAAATTCCAATCTTTGGAAAGGGCCTTTGCTATATGTACATGTATTAAGTGGTGTATTCGCGTGAAGAGTTTTTAAATAGGAATCAACGAACAACAGCAAGTTACAACTAGTTTTTTTTGGTTATAAAGGCAGGTATTTGACCACAATCGCACCTGGTGTTAAGTGGGATGCAGTCTAGGTATACATTTCAGCCCTGTAAGTGCCTATTCACTCTCACCTTGAAAAGGCCCGGATTACAGTCTTCGGGAAAGACAGCAGCAGGCAGCGAATTCCAGTCCCTAGCTGTTCGCATTATAAAAGAGTCATCGAAACGCTGGTGGAATGTCAACAATATAGGGATGGTACGCTAACCTGCGTCTGGTTCCCCGGTGATGAAAGTTTTAAGTAAGAACTAATTTTGCTAAGCAGAACTAGACCACTTTTGTGAGTAGAGCTAGAGAATGCGGACGATGGTATGTCAAGATCTTTGTAAGACCCTAATCCTTATAAGATTGTCTGTCCACCTTGTGGGTGGACGTCCTACTCCAGTAGGTATACCTACATCATAGGAGGAGGCTATGTTCAGCAGTGGACGTCTTGTGGCTGAGATGATGCTGAAATAGAGGACAGTCTGGTAAAGTTTCCACAGGCTGGGGCTTGATTTTCGCATGTCCCTTAGTCGCCTTTTATGATATCCACAGTTGTTGTTTCAGCTGAAAGACGTCCACTGCTGGACAAGGATTTCCACAAAGACCGTTCCTGCGCCGCTCGCATCCAGGCACCTCCCGCGACCTTCACCAGATCGTCGGTCCACCTAGTGGGAGGCCTGCCCATGCTACGTCTTCCGGCTCGTGGTCGCCACTTAAGAACTTTCCTACCCCAGCGGCCATCAGCTCTACGAGCTATGTGCCCCGCCCACTGCCACTTGATTTTAGCAATTCTGCGGACTATGTCAGTCACTCTGGTTCTCCTACGGATCTCCTCATTTCTGATTCGATCACGCAGGGAAACTCCACAAACATGGGAATAATAGGTCATATCCTACTGTCATGGAACCATACGACTAACGCCCGTATTCACAAACATTACTCTGAGGTCTCACAGTACGCCTGGATGCACAGGATAACACACGAACCAATCACAGAGACCTATTCAACGCTGTGCGTTCGATTTGCTGCTTCACTCAAGCAAGCATCGTTTGTGAATACGGGCGTAAGTATAGCTTTTATCGACATTATTAATGAATGGAAAGGCAGATTAATTAATGATTCGTAAAATAACCACTATCACAATAGCATTATAGACCAATATTATCCAATTATCAGGAAAATACGTTATGAGCAGACGTTTCCGAGAAAAATCTTTTATTCTTTTATTAAATAGCCTCTAGCTATGTATTTTATCGAATAAAATACAACCTTCATAAAACTTCTCATAGTTCAGTAGTGGTTTGAATTTCCTTTTCAATAATTTCTTTTAATAATTTGATACTTCATTACCCAAGAAAGAAAGCTGAATGTCTAAATCGAAAAAGTATCTTGTGAAATAGAATCTCAAGTCTAACGAACGTAAAGGCCGTATATTTGCTATTAAATCGGAGTATTTCGTGAATTCCTTAAAGACAATTACGATTTCGGCAATATCGTTTTCATTTTACGTACGTAAAATGGACGTAGTGGAGTGAAATAAAAAATGATGACAAGGTTGAGTCGCTGTAACGAGATAGGGTTCTGTCTGTTTATGATTTAAATGACGGTTAAAAATATACTTCGTGACTTTTAGAAATACACCAAGAGAACTTCAGATTCTGCCTTCAGCAATAAAATTTGAGTAGCAACACAGAATAACATTTTTTTTAAATATAAAAAGATGGATAATTATTTATGTAATACGCAATTTGAAATATTTACTAACCGGCATTGCTTTAGGTACGTCTCTCTCTATAATTCATCATCATCATCATTTCAGCCATAAGACGTCCACTCCTGAACATAGGCCTTCCACAATGATTTCCACAATGGCCGGTTGGTGGGGGCCTGCATCCAGCGCCTTCCTGCTACCTTTATGAGGTCGTCGTTCCACATTGTGGGTGTACGTCACTATAACAAAGTAAATTTTTAGATCAGTCTTTATTTTGTGTAAGGTTAAAAAACTACAAAATAGATATTTGAAGATTCCCTATCCTAACACTCATAGAAAGCTACATTTTGCAAAGTGTAACAAAAAACGTTTTTCCCTCTTACCAAAGAACCCAAAAGCCGTCCGCTATTTTATTCGTAGTTCCATTACGTTTCTCACAATACATCTCCAGTTTTTTATTACTGAGCATCAAGAGATAGATGTATCGCGTTGAATATTTTATATATCGGAAATTGGTTTTTGTGGCGGTCCAAGTTTTCTGCTTTACGAGTTTGGGATTTTATCCATTACCTTTATTGGAAGAGATGTTTATTATTCACTAGTTGTGCCCGCGACTTCGCACGCGTGGAAATAGTTTGAATATTTTCCATTTTTGCAACATTTTTCTTTACTACTCCGCCCCTATTAGCTGCAGGGCGATGTTAAGTAGTCTAAAGCCTTCCTCAATAAATTAATGGGCTATCTAACACACAAATATTTTCTCAAATCGAGGGGTAGTTTGTTGACAAGCTTGGGAATGCTTCCGTGGTTTAGTCGTTAGAATGATTTTAGGGTTGGAGGTCTTGTGTTCGAATCCCAGATATAAGCAGGATTAGATAATTACATGAATTTTTAAAATAAGTGAGAATGATACGGTGAATATTACTAGTAAACGAAACACAACTACTATTTCATAAAAATGAAGTAAAAAAATCTTAAATGTAGTTGTGTATGTTTCATCTTTGTAAAATTTCATTAAAATCCATTCATTATTTTTGTGTCAAACACTAACAAAGAATATTTTTATTAAAAACTTTCGCGTGAAAAGTAGCAAAGAGACTTTTTATTGACTCAAAGTTAATATCTTTTTTTAAAACAAGTGCTAGCTCAAAGCGAGCTTTTAGTACACTTCCACGTGCATTCTTAGTATGTAGGTGAGAGAGAATAATAATTTTTAAGTCATTTTATGATCGCTAGCACGAAGTTTTAGAAAAACTCGAGCTTTTGAAGATAAATCCAAGTGAACGGAACTTTTTCTTCATCTAAAGTTCTGTTTTGCTAAAATATACGAATGTGGTTATAAATATAGTGTTTATTGATCTTTATAATTAATATTTCTCAAGGAAAATGTTAACAAAGGAACTTCATACATTATTGCTTGTAAAAATATCTTGGGGTAGCTGACAGACGGCCATCTGGCCTGGTGGTTCACGGACTAAGTACCTACTAACAAATTTTGCACGTTCCATCCAAACTTAGTGCTTATCACAGGTGATTAACATAGGTAGAACATTAGTATCTGCTGTAAAATTCCATTAATCCAATTTCCAAAAACGTACCAGAGCACAAGAGATTATTTTCCATTTCGTTCCCGTCAAGTCGCTACCCCACAAGTGTTCTTGTTTGGTGTTCAAAAATGGATGAAAAAGTGTTCCATTGGGCTTTTATAATTATTTAACCTTTCACATTTATAATAGAAGTACCTAAGATTAAATATTTACCACGTTTATTGAAAAAGTTAACCCAAAAAAGCGTACACAAAAGGTTATTTTCCATTCCGTTCCCGTCACGTCGCTACGCCACAAGTGTTCTTGTTTGGTGTTAAAAATGGATGAAAAAGTGTTCCCTTGGTCTTTTACTATTTGCATCCCGGACTCGCAATCCCGCGGATGGGCGGGCAGACAATGGGTTAATAAAGTTCTCTATTTTACAGACAACTAGGTTTCGCCCGTGGCTTCGCCTGCGTGAAATTCAGTTAGTCACAGAAATTCTGACTGGGATAACATTTATCGTTGTGTTCAAAAAAACTCATAACTCATTTATTTGTGCAAGTAGGCTTTTAAAAAGCACTTTTACACGTCCACTTACCCTAATACCCTACCACTGCTTCAGGACAATAAATGGGCCAGTGCTGAGAAAATGAAACGCAAGAGACTCAAAAATTTCGACTAAAGAACTCAATTGCTTGATAGACATAATGATGAGCGAAAATAAGCCATAACCTTTAAAACTTAAGATATTTGATTTTCAATGTATTTTTTGCAAAAAATACCACGATTAAAATTAATTAAAATAAATTTGTATTGTTACAGAGCCTATTAAAAAATTTCGGACACTGTTTCCAAACTCAACCTGTATTAATGGGTAAAATCGTCAGTAGGTTAAACTACCTAATTTATTTTTAAGATAATATGAACCTACTGAAAATTCTAATTTTGTGATATTAACTTTAGAAGTGAATCATAAACAACGTAATTCAGGTAGCTGACGTTAATTAAACGTTGCATCTCGTGTACCTATTAATATTCTATGCCCCGTAATAATCTGCGAGCTTTGCCCATGCCGTGGAAATTACAGCCTTTCCTTTCAAACTAAAACTAAAATAGGTCAATAGAAACTGATGGTTTTGTAAAATATAATGTAAAATTAGTATGATAAATATCGGCTCTATCAGATATTGGCCCATCTCAGTATATCTTTGACTTATTTACTCAAATCTCAATACCTTCTCAAATAGTAAAAAGGTAGCTCGGTGTTCGTTGAACATTCTAGGCATACAAACCTGCTTGTGAAATGTCAAGGGGGCTTAGTGTGAGTTTACATCAAATGTATTCGAAATCGACTGCGTAGAAAGTAACATTAAAAGTATGACGGATTGTACAGCGTCCCTAGTAGATACTTTCAAGAACTAAAATCTTCATAGATTTTTTTGGCGCACTCGATGTCAAACGCGTTTTATGTAAACTGACACTAAGCCCCAAGTTGTACATTATAGATCGAAAAGTATTTCGCAAGTTTGGATCGACGTGATTTTTACCATTCTGAAGAGTAGGTACATTAAGCTATCAGTCCGATAGTACCTTTTGCCTGTTTCTTATAAAGTCTGCAACTGGATTAAGCAGAAAACCAAACGTCAAAACCAATCATAAATAAATAAAGAGTTTACAATAACATTATACACTTAAAAGGCATGATACCCTTGTAAAAGCCATGTGAACCACCCCTAACGGTTGTCGACATGTTGCGTTCGGGCATTTTATTTTAATGAACGTAAGGGTTGCCTCAATTTAATTAGCTTATCTTAGGGTCAAACTTCTACGTGTTTCATTCTTGGTATTAAATATATAATTATAACTAATTAAGTATGCGGAACGTTGACTTTTATGAATGTTGGTGTGCTTTTAAAAAGTGTAGGTAATGTTACTTTGAAAGATTTTTTAAAATCAAGTCGTTTTAACAAAACCAAACACACAAGATAAACATTTTGGTTTGAATTTAATTGTAATAAATACAAATTAACTATTACTTACGAATATTATACAATTACTGTCATTGAGTTAGACATTAACTTAATTTCGTCAGTTACTTTCTCGCGTTACACGATTGTTTTAATTTATTTCAGTGTCATTTATAATTTCAATTAAATTAATGATCAAAGTTAGCGTTAATGAAAGATTAGGAAAAGATCTTGAAGGTTATGAAAGTCATGAAAAATTAAATTAGTGTTCCTACCTACCTTCTCATTCGCTATAATGTAGTATTTGTATGAAATGGTTTAACAGATGTATGAAATGGTACGCTCAGCATTACTGCGTATATCACACGATTATGGTGCACACTAAAGTTAAGAGCCAAGTTGCGAGGATAACATTAACTCTGTGCAAGCAACAATTATTATAGCGATATCGAGGTGGAGAGAGTATTCCCAAAACGATTCTAGAACTTAGCCTTGGATAGTCCTGTTAGTACATCCTATGTTCAGTGGACTTCCGAGCTAACGTATAATTTTACTTGAACGCCAAAAATTTTATATTGCTTAAGTACTTATGTCCATTTGATCCATTAATTGTTTTAAACGATTATTTATGTTGTTGAATTTACAACTACATAAGATATTCGATTAAGCTTCATATAGTCGTAAAGAGAGTGGATTCATTGTTACCTACTCGATTGCTCATTATTAAAAACTATGTAAAAAAATTGGCATAAATTATTGGTTTATTGTACTAGCGACTCACCCCTGCTTCGCATAGGTACAATGTATTATACTTAATAACCTTCCTCTTAAATCACTCTATCTATTAAAAAAAACCGCATCAAAATCCATTGCACACCTAGTTTAAAAGGTCTAAGAGTACATAGCGCGCGTTAGTTTTGCTGAACCGTTAGTCGCTGTGTCGCGTTTCCCGTTAAAAATTTATATTTTAAATATTCCCATTCTCGCTTCACAAAACTTGGCTCACTGTTACGTCATACGTATCATTCACAGATACTACACGAAATAACGGCATAACGACGTAACCGCGTTGCATTCCGCTGTTATTACACGTTAACTTGCGAGTTTACACGCAAATTTATCTACAGCGATTTAATTAAAGGTGAGGGGCATAATTAGAAACAATAAGCGGGCGCTATGCGAATATTAAACTGAAACCGGCGCTGGTTTAGGGCACTTTAAGATCCTAGTGTTATAGTGCATTAAGCTTTATTTAAGACTTTATAAGATAATAAAAGACGAGGCTGCATCTGTTAAGTGTCTGTTCAGATAGCGTAATATCTTAATATCTTTTCTTATTCTAGTATGGGTTCGGTTTATTGCTTGACGAATTTCGTAATTTAGGCAAACTAGATTTTTTGCTGCAGATTCTGTAGTGCCTTGGGTGTCATTTTATAAAACAGTCCTAATGCCCGTTTTCACCATGAATCTTTAAGTCACACCCCTTTGAAAACAAAATTATTGTTATGTGGGGTCACTTAAAAATTAGGGATTGATGGTGAAAACGGGCATAAGGTTACTGAAAGTACTGAAATTACGATAGTTTGTTAAATACGTATGTTGTTACTCTTTCACTTAAACATTTCCGAACAAATTATGTGTATATTGTTTACCTACCTACAATAACAAATAGGCTATAATTTATAACGATATAGATAAACTGAATATCACGCGGGCCATGGAAAAAGCTAGATATGACATAAAAACTTTGCGCTTCTCGCTATGAAATAGTTTAGAGTTTCTATTTTTTCGTGTCTCCGTTTCCGTACAACTGGCAACCCAAAGAAAAACTTACATCAATCCATTTTCCGGGGATTTCCACCAGCATTCTTACATTTGTTTACTCGGGTGATGGATTCGGCAATCACTAACCGTCTCTCGCAATCAATTTCGCTTGTATCAAGTCCACTGCAGACGTCCAGTCTAACTTGACCTTTCATGTTCGGACGACTTTTAACGCCGGCGTTACACTATTCGCGTTTAATCGAAATAGATATAGTGAACACGGGCTTCATTTCGTTTCGCCGTGGCTCGTCCGAAGTCCGAAAATTGTCGGCAGCGTTACACTACTCGCGAAATTGATCGAAATAGTGAACACGCACTTCATTTCGTTTCGTCGTAACTCGCCCGACTTCCGAAAATTACCGGCAAATGAGCCAGAGTCAAAAATATCAAAGTGCTCCGAAATTGAATACGAAGCATCTGACTACACTCTCGGCTAACTTCGGTTTGCGTAAACATTCGTCCTTAGGAATTAGAACTTTATTATAACAATCGAGAGTGCAAATTGCAAGTGCGTTCGATTTGCTGCTTCACTTAAGCAAGCATCGTTTGTGAATACGGGCGTAAGCATGTTTCCTAGAGACTGGGTACCCCATGAGGTTTCACGAGTGTGTAAGCACGCGTCTAGAACGTCAAAACACCGAAACCAATAGTGTAAAGCCGCACATTTTGATAGGAACTCGTGTGTCTACTATGACTGGCACATTAGTGATTAGTAGAAAGGCAATGTCGTTTTGTTTACGATATTGGTTATTTGCGGTATTTTTGTAAATATTACCGAACGTTATTCTTATTAATGTCAGTGATCAATCATGCTGCATAATGTCGTTAAGGTTGTTTTTTCCATGACTTATTTGTGAGTTTTCAGCAAAGGCAGATTTATTGGTTGCATTAGAGAAAAAAATTAAAAACCAACCATAGCTAGGTGAGGATAAGGATAAATCACAAATCTCCTAAATTAAGCAAAATCTTAGAACATACATGAGAGTGATTTAGATACACCTTGATGTAAGGAATCTAAATTTTAGCTTTGAACGTTAACCGTCAACTGCCTGGCCACCCTGTATTTTAGGAATTTCGAAGGAAAAGGGCAAACCACGAGCCAACCCCCGTAACTCCGTTTTTAAATTCCCGCCGACATTATCAAAAAGGGTATCCCGAAACATATTTTTGGAACAAAAGTATTTTTGTAATGCCATTTCATATGTTGGCATTTGCGGTATTATCTGATGATACTGGAGTGTAAATATCGTGAAATATGAAAAGTAAAATACAGTTTTTATGCTTTCGTGATGTTTACTCTTTGGAGTGTTTGGAGTACACAATAAGTAGAGGCTTCATTGTATATTCTTGAAAAAAGTTCTTAGGATTATCTGACTTATTTACTTTCAGAACATGTTGTTTCTTGTTATATCTTCATATAACGTTTTTGATACCTTAACTTAAGTAGGTTTTCTCTCCTAATTAATAATAATATAATAAAATATCCTTGGACATTTTACACTACGCCTGTAGTCCCAAACTAAGCAAAGTTTGCACTATGGGTACTAGACAACGGGTATAACTACTTACTTAAGGTCCTCTGTCCCCTAGATTTGGCAGAGGGCGTCCACAACAGTCCTCCATCGCGTTCGGTCTTGAGCTTCGCGTTTGATCTCGCTCCAGGTCTTGCCGATTTTCTTCGCCTCGTCTGCTACAGTGCGCCGCCAAGTTTGCTTGGGGAGAAAGACAACGGATATAAACATACTTATAATACTTTATTTTTTGTAAATACATACATAATTTATTTATTTAAGGATAGTATCACAATATCAATCTGTGATAATAATGTTTTTAGTAAATTACAATTCATCATTATACAGAAATTAAAAGTCATCATTTCAATTTCTGCCCGGCCGTACTTATTGATGCCGTAGAAATTTTTATTATCTCAGCTCCAGAACATGGACAAGAAAGTTATGTTACAACATACCTTTGTGCCAACTACTTTCATGTAAGGTTTCTGAGAAAATTTGCACATGACACACTTTATGATAGACAGATACAAGCTCGATAAGGGTTCCGTTTCACCGGAAATTCAACACAGAACAGTACAGAAATTCAAAATACGGAATTGTTTAATGCGTGCCCTTTTAAGGTGTTGAGGATGTTAAATAATAATATATTCCAAAATTCTAAATACTTTTAGAATAGTTCAAGCAAATAATAGTTATTTCTCTTAGAATAGTTAAAATGAGCCAAATTAATATCTTTTTATGTACATTAGCACATTAAACGATACATATTAGTTATAAATTACAACGAATTAAGATACCACAGTATTTTGAAAAGCTTCGTCCGCACCTTTGAGGCAAACCCGTATAATTCCAGACAGTTCCATCATAATATATCTTATTTTACTCCACTAGAATCACCAGGCGCGTGCAATTACTCGTATGTAACCTCCATCTTACCTGTATAGGTCTCTAGGCCGGCAAAATTACCTCTATCTTACCTCTACCTCCATAAGAGGCATACGTGTCGAAGCTCATCTTTTTTAATTAACATACCTCTCCGCCGTTTTCCGAGTCACGTACACAAATTTACGTGGCAACCCTGTTTTTTCGTCCCTTCCGCTGTTCGGCGTATCTCGTGCGCGTCCATTATCTTTATATCTGTTGTAGGGCTGCCTCTTTTTGCTTTTGTTTTTTGAGAGACACAAACGTGAGACGCAAGTGGAACGTGACGCGCTTCGGAATGTGTTATTGCAGATGCATCTACATTTCAGTTGATGTTACTGTCCCATTTTTCAAATGCAAATGAAGGTGGGTTCTGTGTGTCATACATACAATGCTTCTTAAAAAGGGCATTATTTTTTGTATAACTACATATTGTATTGCGTTGTTTTACTTGACTGGAGATTCCCTAAAAACAACTAAGTTATTCTTCACTTCTGGAGTAAGTTTTCAATGGTTTTTTATTTCTTTAAGCAAGAACTATTTTAACACTAGAAAGGCCGCCGTCCCATTTTTGTCCCACTCGCGAGTTTGATCGTCTCTAACTTTTTTATTTTTCAACGAAAGTCCATGAAACTTTTAGACTTTTACTGATTTATTGAATTTTATCATTTTTTTATGTTTTTGATAAAATAACATTAATAGAAAAAAAATAAAAATCGGTTTTACCTAGAAGCGCCACTGGGTCATTTTTGTCCCACCCTGGTATTTGCCACAACAATTTGATGAAGAGTCTTTGTTTCGAGGAGATACGAAAGTGGAGAGGTGAGGAGGGTTTAGGTGACTCGTGACAATACAGAAATGTAAATATATTGTACTAGTTTTTGCCTGTGACTTCACTCGAGATAAATTAAGTTTATCATAGAAAGACCTAATTTCTTGACATTTATCGTTGCTTTTTGACCAAATAACTGAATATTATTGTAAATTATAGCCTATATTATGTTATTATGAAGTATTAACAATAAAACTGCAAAGTTTTATTAAGATCGGCTTAGTATTTTTTGCGTAAAAGAGTGAAAAAACATCCATCGATCTAACCATGAATCCATACTCACTTAGTTCAAGTTCCAGGCATATATCCACCCATTCATCCTTCTTATCCATTCATCAGTCCATCCATCCTTCAATTCATCAATATTTATTAACTTTTACATTTATAATATTTGTAGGAAGGTGGCTTCTAGCATAAGCCAGTTCATACATTGTATGATTTGATACATTTTTGAAATGTGTGACTTATAAAATTTTGAAAATGAAACGTACATACTTTTCATTGTAATTGGTAAAAAACTGCACTGTTTGTGTACAGATAACAGAAAAATAACCATACCTATAAAAATTCCTAAACACATAGTACACCAGAGAGACAAAAAACCATACAAAAAAACTTTGTGCAAAATGTGCACTATTATTTGTAAGATATTATTTTTCCTTTAAAAATAATAATGACTAGTTAAAGTAGTAATTTCATTATTTTAATACAGTATAACACCACGTAATATGTGACTATTTTTAAATGAAAACAAAAATATCTGACTTTTAATAATTTAAAATTAAAATTGAATACATTTATATTTTTAAAGAAATAAGTACGTATTGATTTAACTACATAGATAAACCTTTTTTTAAGGATACTACAAATAGTTTTAACCATAATATTCATGCCTGAAACTAAAAAAATGTTACAAAATATATGCTGGGACAAAATTGACCCAGCGGCGCTTCTAGTGTTAAGGTGCTCTACATTCTAGCGTAATCACTAACAACCAGCCTATTTTCCATTGCAGTATCAAGATCTTTCGTAATTTGTTTAATCTTTTCCACTGCAGTATCAAGAACTGTTGTAATTGTTTTAATTTACGAAAAATTTGAATTTTCCTCAACAAAATTTGAACTCCTACTTATATCTTCTTTGACATTCTGAAGATGTTGCCAAACATTTCCAATATAAGATTACCTCCGCTACGCTGACAATTACTGCCACGCTAAGATACACAACAAATACCACAGTGCAAACATGAGATAGCCACATAACTGCTGATAAATATTATCACGTCACACACCGCAAGTTTGCACGGCATGCACTCGACGTCACATGCCGTTTCCCGGGCATGTCTCGACCACACACTTTGGGTAAACATTCCGAATGTCTCAGATAACTGGCAACCCTGTCTCAGTAGCAGCCCTGCCTTGAGAGCGGCTCGTTAGCCAAGGGACAAGTTTCGACCGCTATAATAACAGTACAGAGGTGGGGCAGTAACTTGGCTTGTATTTATTATGTAAGGGTTTTAAATAAGACGTTTTGAGTTGGACGTCAGTCGTCCTTTTGGAGAATTATATGTATAACTATGTAAGTTGCGGAAAATGAGTTGGTACTTCAAAGTTGGTCGCATACGGAAAATTTTAAGAAAACTGCATAGGAAATAGGAATATAATGTAAATACTGTCAATACTGGGCCTGGTGATCTATCACACAGGGATTACCTTAGTTTAGACACCAGTCTCTCGCAAAGGTTCTGTTATTGTAATTAGGTACACTATGCGGTCCTAATAATATACGACTGTACCTACAGAGTATGAATTTTCAGTATTAACAAATCTAAAAAGGTTTTTTTTACAAATATAATTTTTAAATGTTTCAATGTTAAATTCTATGAACTATATTACTAGTAATATAACCATAATGAAAAATGTTATAAGACGTATTTTAAGCGACATTCTGATCTTCCACTTTTAACGTAGTTTTAATTTGTAGTTAAGTTACTATCCAAAATTATATTGTGGCAATAATATGCCCAGTTTGCGGCAGCATCTGATATTTATGTTATATCGACGCGTTTTGAGCTCCAAACGACTGTGAAATTGACGTTTGCTAGAACTTTGCTCAGCTAACTAGTCGGCCAGTCGATTGGGGAACTCAATCTAATGTCTATAACTAATATTATAAAGCTGAAGAGTTTGTTTGTTAGTTTGTATGAACGCGCTAATCACAGGAACTACTGGTCAGATTTGAAAAAAAATGTTGGTGTTGGATAGGCCATTTATCAAGGAAGACTTTTAGGCTATCCATATAACATCCTCGTCGTCATCGTTGTTTCAACCAAATGACGTCCACTGCTGAACAAAGGCCTCCCCCAAGGATTTCCACTACGACCGGTCCTGTGCTGCCCGCATCCAGGTTCTTCCCGTGACCTTTACCAGACGTCGGTCCACCTAGTGGGAGGCCTGCCCAGCCACGCTAGGTTTTCCGGCCCGTGGTCGCCACTGAAGAACTTTTCTGCCCCAACGGCCATCGTCTCTACGAATTATGTGCCCCTATATAACATCTCCCTACAGCTAATAGCAGCGGAGATATTTCCCGTTTTTGCAACGTTTTTAAAACGGGAAATATTATTCAAACCATTTCACGCGTACGAAGTCGCGGACACAGCTAGTCTTGTTATAAATAAATTAAACTTTGTACTAAGGGGTTTCTACTAGGTATGTACATTTCATTTGGGATTTCAAAAGGCAGATCAAAGCGGCGGCTTTGAAGGCCCAGGTCGTCTAATCAAGTATGTTTTAGATCTTTTGAATGGTTCTGACCATTTTGGCTACCTGCCATCAACAAGGGATTTAGCTAACGTTTACATTAACATTAAACGTTTAGAATTATACAAAGTCTATACCTACTCACATAATGAAACATAATTACTACATACAGGTTTTAAACTTGCTTAATAGACTGACATCCTAAAGGAGAAATGTAAATGGCTGGATGGAAAAAAGCAGAATATCGTGCTTTTTGACGTTCCTTGGGGTAGGATTTTATCTAGCAACTAGCGGCCGTCCGCGACTTCGTACGCGTGGATCCCGTTTTACCCCCTTAGGGGTGGAGTTTCGTAAAAAGCTTTCTTAGCGGATGCCTACGTCATAACATAAACCTTACATGCCAAATTTCAGCCCGATCCGTCCAGTTTGGACTGTGCGTTGATATAATATTATCACTATGTCAGTCAGTCAGTCACCTTTGAGTTATAAATATTTAAATGGTCTATCATAGCTGAAATCATCTAGCGACAATGATGATGATGAATAAACGAGACTTATCCCACCACCTGTATAGCCAGGATCTAAAGCTTGCTATCTAAAACCCAACCAGTGAAGTTTGAGTAATTCCGGGGGATAGCCTCTTGATGATGACGAATTTCAAAATAAACTTAGTATTCTTCCTGCTTGTTTTAAAATCTGTTATATTTTCATTACGGGCACACTTATTGTAATTCCAGCCCCGGAGCGCGAGTATCTCCAAAATTAGATTCAGTATATCAACCTCGTCGATCTAATAAGGCTTGTGTGGAGCCTGTCATTTCTCATGTTTACTAAGACATAGGGATGTGACGTGACGTGACGTGACGTGACGTCAAGTATTTGGAATGCTTCTGTGGTCTTAAGGTTAGGAAGTTGAGCTGACTCAATCGGAGGTGGTGGTGGTTCCCAAATATAACAAAACATGATGACAGTAGGACCACAGTAGGACAGAACGCGATAGAACTTTGGTGGTGGATAATAACGTGAACCTATTCAAATATTACGTTTATGAACATTTAATGAAAGACTTAATTTTATTTATTAACTAGCTTTCCGCCCGCGGCTTCGCCCGCGTGGAATTTTGTCTGTCACAGAAAAACTTTATCGCGCGCGTCCCTGTTTCAAAAACCGGGATAAAAACTATCTCTATGCCAAATTTCATCAAAATCGGTTGCGAGGTTTAAGCGGGAAAGCGTAACAGACAGACAGACAGACAGACAGAGTTACTTTCGCATTTATAATATTAGTTGGGATTCACTTTTATGATAGGTACCTACGTAAACATCAATGACAACAAAATACTCCACAGTTGAGAGTAGGTATAATCGCAAATACGCAGAATACTATTTTTTACTGTAGTTTGAATAAAATGTGTGTGTAATCTTACATTATTTATTTAAAGAGCTACGAGAAAAATACTTACGTATTTACCTAACTTTTATCTAAGACGATAATAATAGCGGATTCGCCATCAACATGTAAGTAAATGATGACTTCAGTCATGACATAATACGTAACAACTAAATCCATGTCACATGATCCACACATCACTACTGTCATCCACTCAAAATAATACACAATACCAGAAGACTCATAATAGGGCTGTTTCCATTCGACTCTGAGTCTTATTTACTAAGCCATAAAGTGATATGAATTGCGGTTTTTACGTGAAAACCTATGATGATATAAAATAAAGGAGGAATAGCAAAATAGCTGAGGGACCATCCCATATGATTTGATTGGAGACTTTTGTGTTTTATGGAATACTACACCTGTTTTTCCTGCAGTCCATAGGGATATGGAAATTGGTTGTCAAAATGTTTTGCTTCACCTCGAGTTTGTGAGGCGAGACAAGAAAAAGAAATGAGGAAAGCAATAGATAATATAGGGTGGCGTAGGTACAACATGTGCGCGTTGTTTTTATTTGAGTCAAAAATAGAGGGTGTTCTTTAAGGTGAATTGAAATTATTTTATTGCTTGTCACATGAGTAGGGTTGACAGAGAACAATTATTTAGTATTGGTACACGTGACGCCCCGTGAAGGCGTTGCAAAAACTTAAAAATAACATTCACAATTTTGACAATGATTAAATATAAACATAAAGACTTTTTGTAAACTTTCATCGTTGAATAACATTGATGCCAATTCTTTACAGAACCACAGAGCTGTAATGCACTGAACATGATACAGGCTGTCCTAATAGTGTGACAAGCGTAGCCCCTATAACTCCGTTATTATAATACTCTCATTTTTTAAAGATTCCAATCCAAGAGCTTATTAATTTGGTGATTCAAGATTTTTCTGACTCACTGCTAACATACTTAATCACACTGTTTCTATGCCAGTTAAATAATGCTAACTCGGAAAAAAATATGTCTCGTAGGAAGACGTTTCAGTGATGAAACTGTGGTCTTTCTATGTATTTCTACCTTGAACTATAATTTGGTTCACCCTTCCTTCATACAATTCCACAATCAATTTAATGTTAGTTAATGTACTCGCCCCGCAAACATAATTCAATTTCATACTAACGTCATTCCCTTTGAAGTTCCCGTTTCGTTTGTACAGGCGACACTACATCAGACAATACAATTTTGTTGAAAACTCGTCCCTATTACAACTGCAAAAAAGCTCAGTTAGCTAGACTTGCCGCTGTTCTAGCAAGAATATGATGCTTTTAAGCACTACCACTACCTTTGTTCTTTACCTTTTACTTTTGTTATTAAATGTTTGGAAGCACCTGGATGCGGGCAGCCCAGCGGTCGTTGTGGAAGTTCTTTGGGGAGGCCTTTGTCTAGCAGTGGGCGTCATTTGGCTGAAGCAAATTAATTAACTTTGTCTCAATTGTAACCAATGTTCTGTTGACAACGCACTTTATTATTATTGGCCATCATAATTGGCAAAGTTTGAAGATCACGTAGGCGTAGGTATGTGTCATTTATTGTTAGTATGTATAACAAACAATGCTGTATAAACATCGAGGTATAATTTTGCAATCGTTGCCCAACCAATTCGCAAACTCGATTAATATTCCATTGCTTTTGTTAACTGTTGTATCGAAGTATGCCTAAGTTCGACTTATACAAACTGGAATTATTCGGTAAGTGAGGTTGTTGACTAGTTTGTATTCAGTCTGTAGCCCTAAGAAAACAATGGCGGACAATTTGTCAAATTCACGCCGAATACTTTAGAAGCAATTATTTTAGGGCAGAATAATCTATTATTGATAATTTTAATGTAAACAGTTGTACCTTTGGGTCGGATAGGAAAATGATTAATTTGAAGGTTCTAGACTTGGGATAAATTAACTAATACAGGCTGTCAGTTTTAATGTTTCAAGTCTAGGCTGGTACACAAATGTAATCGATTTCGCTTCGTTATTGTGATCGCAATTAACGCTAAGAAAGTACATGACTGTATACAACATAGTCTTAGGCCACATTAATAACACATAGATGTATCTTTTGTCCGAAATAAAAGCTTATAATTATTATAATATGTTACATTACTATCTGTGTGACAGTCTATGGCACCTTTTTTTCTAGTTATTGCTAGCTCTCGTTCACCATTTGTAGCGAAGTCCGATTAGTCAACATCATCATCATTTCAGCCATAGGACGTCCACTGCTAAACATAGGCCTTCCCCAATGATTTCCACCTCGCCCGGTTGGCAGCGGCCTGCATCCAGCGTCTTCCTTTACCGTTATGAGGTCGTCGGTCCACCTTAAACGTCACACGCTGCGTTTTCCGGTACGTTGCCTCCACTCCAGAACCTTGCTGCCCCATCGGGTAATTTTATGTAATAAACTAAGTTTCTAGTTTAAACGTTACCCAAGTCATAATGGAAGGTTTCCAAAATTTGTTTTAGAACTTACTCGACTTCGCTCACACCCTGTATAGTCTTTAATGTTTCGTTTAATCAAGCGAACAACGAATCGCGGCGCACTCCATTGGTTCTGTCTTGAAGGTAATTTCTGGCAATTCTGGCTGTTTATGGTAAGGTCACTTGAGTGGAAGAATTGAATGCTTTTTCGTATATTTAAGCACAAAGGTAATATTGTATTGATTTGTTGTAAATTGAATGGGTACAATATTGGTTGGGATTTACATTGTGTGCGTGTGACATTTCAATGAGGTCAGAGGAAAAGTCAGAAATATTTCACATCCTGTGAATGCTTTGTTTGTAGTTAATGTGAATACACCTTTAGTGGTTTAGGACCAAAGTGTATCATGTAAAAGTTTCTTGAGACTTACGCCCGTATTCACAAACAATGCTTGCTTAAGTGGAGCAGCAAATCGAACGCACAACGCCCAAGTAGCAACAGATTATCTTCATAAGGCATTGTAGATATCTTGAAGACTAGTAGCCTAATTCCAGCCGTTGTCTTGGCCAAGACAATAGTCGCACTCAAGAAATCTTGAAGTTATGCCCCAAGACAATGGTAAGCAAAAAAGGGCACAATCCTTTGGAAATCACTGAGACAGAGTTAAGATAACGCTTAAGGCAGACTTAAACCCTAATTAAGAGTGTAGTTTTAAGAATTTCTAAACAAGTACTATAATATAACTTGTAGTATGACTGTAGACAAGGAAATAGAGTTGAAGATATCTTGAATACTTATTTAAGAGTAATAATTATTTTTACAGCTAAGGTTTATTTAACTTCATGAAGAACTATGTAAGACACTTTTTATTAAAGAGGAACTTTAATTTAGTAAACATTGTGATCTTTAACACTAAATCAACTTTAGATAAAGGTTAATGAAAATGGCGATTAAATTATTTTAATAACTAATTTATATTATGTCTAGAATAGACCGTGAATGTCATTTTTGCATAGGAAATATAAAACGCATTGTGGTTTCTCGTGTAAAATCAATGGATAATGTTATAAAACAGGAGGGCNGCTAAGAATAACTTAAGACCAAATTATCTAAAGAATACTTAACTTGGTTTTGGGTATTCTTAATTTGCTTAAGTAGCGCTCGATGAAGAATATAAAGTCTTAAAGAAAATAATCTCTATCCTAAGTTAATTTGGTTTTAGCTTAAGTGTAAATTTAGATAGGGTTAAGACAAGTAAGATTTTGCCATTAATACCAATTGCTACTTGGGCGTTGAATAGAGCTATGTGATTGGTTCGTATGTCACCCTGTGTGTCCACGCGCACTATGAGACATCATAGTAATGTTTGTGAATACGGGCGTTAGGGCGCTTACACACAGTGGTTCATTATCGTTATACATGCCAATTTTATTTTGCGTTTTTATTCTGCGATGGCGTTTAATGTAAACTCGCACTAAGCACACTGTATAGGTACACTACGTTATTAATTCAATCTAATTTAAATGAAAATCTCTACATTTTTACACGTGCCTGTACTGATTCAAACAAATCTAAAGGAACAAAGATCTTACAATATTTTAATCTCTTCCTATCGTACTTAATTAGTCGATCTCAGAATTCTTAAGATCATCCAATTAAGTTCTTTAATTAAACTTTATCACAAAGATGACTTTGAAGATTTAACATCCGATTGGGATAAATCCGGCCTAATTTGACGATTTGACGATTCCGGAACGGTCCGGAACTGAAAGAACTTCCTGCATCAATCAAAATTGGACAAAATGGCCGATCATCTATCAGGGTGTCATGGCATGGACTTAATGACCTATGCTGATATAGGGGTGGCGACTTTGGGATATTTTTTGAAAATATTTTATTAACTTTTAATAATTAACTGTCGCCTTTTTCTCGCTTCTGTGCTGTCTACTTACTTACCTTCAGATCATAAGCCTGGTATCACACTTCATGAGCTGAAGGTAATAATAAATGTACGAGTATTATCATTGGACTAAAGTAATTTCAATTCTATAAAAGTCTCAATCCTTACCTTAGCTTACCTTTTTTTCGTAATTGAGGTAAGCAAATTGGCAGACGACCCATTTCTTCTATATTATTAACGAGAATAAGCTAAGTTTGTAAAATTGTATAATTTACGTGGAAAGACTTAAGAATCGCCTACCCACTTCTTATTATGTTCGTAAAAAATAAGTCGTCGAAAATATGCAAAGGTTAAAGGTAACGACAGTAGACTTATTCACCACGACTAAATAATGACTTAGGTCTATTTGTCATAAGAAAAATTTCTCATTATTAACTTTATAAAGGTTTGTCATAATTATTATTTCTTACAAAAAACTTTTTTCAACTTAAATTTTATTATAATTGGAACAAAAGTTAACTCAGTGTAAGGTTCTCATTCGACAGCCCTATATTTTACACTGGGATGACGTTTTCATACGTTTTAGGGTTCTTTACAAGTTTTCAATAATGGCAAACTTGCAGGTAATGTCTATTTTCATCAACATTTTGTGAGATTGAGTTTAAAGATACGTTTAAACCTAAAAAAGGTTCATTGTGTCACCGTTATCAGGTCATGTTTGGATTCCACTGCGAAGCACGACCTCCTTTTATTTACCAGAGTCAAATGCAGAATTCGGCCATCACTCCACACGCTGGCCAGAAGTGTTGAGCAGGAGTTGTGTTATTGTGTAAACACTTTTTATTTTACTATTTAAAAGGAAATTGTAAACAAATAATAACTTTTGTTCACCAAGAAAAGTACAAAATACATTTACAAATGGTCAGCAGAATAGCAAACAAAAATATCCTAAATGTTTGTTTGAAAAGTTAGGAAATTTAGTAACATTTGTTTTGGATTTAACTGGAATGATCTGGAACCCTCTCACTATGAGTAAAAACACACTTAGCCAGTTTTTTATGTGTGGTCCCACCTAAATAAAGGTCACGTATGGCCGATAAAAAGTGAATGTGGTTTAAAATAATAAAATGGGAATGTTACATGGCTTATATTGCGAGGACGGTGACGTTTTTTAATAATTTACGATGAGCTTTTAGATTTTGTGACAGAATATTTGAATTACCCACTTACATAGGTATAACGGCTGTTAAAAAGACATCGCTATTCACTTTAAAATACTTAATATGTTTTTTGAACTGGCAACACTGCAATTTTCTTTTGAAACTGAAAGCACTTACTCATATGAGTTCGTTCGTTCGTTTCAGCCAAATGACGTCCACTGCTGGACAAAGGCTTACTACTAGGTGGACCGACGATCTGGTAAAGGTCGCGGGAAGAGCCTGGATGCGGGCAGCGCAGGACTGTTCATTGTGGAAAACACATAATATGAGTAAATTCTTATACATAATTTCTAAATATTTGGAATGTCTAAGAGTCAAATGAGCTTAAAATGTATTATCCAGTACGCAAACACATGCTTACCCGAGTGCTTATACTTTTTGCCTTCAAAAGTAAACCCATTACATCTTGATATTCAGTATCTTCATGTACAGTCAACAGCACATTAGACTATACTTTTTTTTTGCAAAATCACCCTTATTACAACTCCATAAGAAGCTACAGTGTTTACTTTGATATGCCTTCGTCGGTACATATCTCTAGGGTATTTAATAGAGATGAAACGGATATCCGGTAACTATCCGGTAGGCCGGATATCCGGCCTAAATTTACTATCCGGCCGGATACCGGATAGTAACTCACTATCCGGCCGGATACCGGATATTAAAAAACTACGACAATTTCCTATTAATAAAATGAAATACATTAATCTTTGAGGTAAATATCAATAAAATGTGTTACAATAATGACGGCTTTTATTTAGAGTCCAAAAAGTTACAAAAAAGCCATAATATTAAGGCCTTTCAAAACTAATTTCTTTTTCTGGGCTATTCACTCTAATGACAAATACATAAATAGTAAATATTTGTTAATGTCGATATATTGCCAAATAAAATAGGCGATCTTTTTTTCACTGATGGTCTGATGACATGATGCAACTAATTAAATTTTCGCTATTTAATCACACACTCACGATTGCAACCGAAATTGAATTGATCTGCCCCCTAGACAAGTGGCAAAATCTGACATTCTATTCGGACGGATTTGATTTTCGAAAGGTGTGACTAATCTAGTCTATTAATAGACCCACTGATCGCGTTCGAAGCACCTGTGCGGCGCTTAATCGTCACGACATGCAACGAGACAATGGGCCAACTATCCGGCCGCCGGATATCCGGCTATCCGGCCTAGCAGCTGGCCGGATATCCGGTATCCGGTATCCGGCCAAACAACTATCCGTTTCATCTCTAGTATTTAACTGCCGCAAAGCTAGAACTAGGCAAAACAAACAGCTTCAAACATTTGAGCATCAAGCGGCGAAATGTCACTCAGACGAACTCGTGACATTAGGGTGGGATTAGACTAATTGCTATTTTATTTTATTTGGCTTTCATCACAATACATACTAACGAATAGAATAGAACAGAATATTACATTCTATTTCTTTAAAAACACTAAGTTCTAGAGTTCGTCATTCTATCTTCGTTAGCGATAACAATTGTAGCAAAAATAGCTGTTTATGTAATCTGATTATGTATTAGGAATTCTATCTGAAATAACTTACTGTTCTTTTTCCTGAGGGATTAGTCTTTATTGTATAGGTATACCACACAAAATGAGAACATAAGGCATGCAAATTAAAATTCGTTTATTTTGTAAGTTAGGCTTATAAAAGATGTTTTACACGTACCTATTATTTTAGCCCTACCTCTGCTGCGGGACAACAAATAGGCCAGTGCTAGGAAGAAGCAGCGAAAGAAACACAGTCACTATTGTCAGCCTCTTTTTCAATGCATAAATGGAAAACCTAACCTAACCTAACCACTTATAATGGTGGTCCTTGTTTTTGTAAGTTTCAATACTTCCAAAATCCTGTTACTATGACTCTGTCTACACGCAACTTTATATGTCGACGACGATTTCCAGTCGGAGCTTTGATCATGAATAACTCCGCGACGTATCTGTACGTCGCAGTCGAAGTTGATAAACGGCAGTGAATTTGATCGACTTCGAAGTCAACTTCGATGCAGTACAGCAGACTATTAAATATTCTGCTGTACTGCAGCAGCATTTAAAACTACTTACATAAGATGCTACAAGTAAACCAAAGTAAGTGACATAGCCCGCATTGCCAAACAAGGTCTACCTAGGTAGGTACCTACTACACAAAACTAAAGAAATAAAACCACTTAAAATGTCGGTATTTGTTTGTTCGTTAAGGTTTGTCTTCACCCTGTCTACACTTACCTTTACATTTGGTAGCTGCGGGTGGGGCATAAGAGTAGGCGCACACCGTTGATTTTTAGTTGGCCGATAGTTTAGTCGGGCAGTTGATCAGTATGGGCATGTATGGGAGTGCGCACACTACGCCGATTCGATTTGGCCGATTCTTCATACAAATTAAAATCGGGCACAACTATCGGCCAACTAAAAATCAACGGTGTGCGCCTACTCTAAAGCTCGTAGAGCTGATGGCCGCTGGGCCAGAAAAGTTCTCGAGTAGCGACCACGGGCCGGCGGACGTAGTATGGGTAGGCCTTCCACTAAGTGGACTGAGAATCTGGTGAAGGACGCGCGTAGTAACTACCTGGACCGCTTGTTGCGGAATTTTTGGTGAAGCCTTTATCCAGTAGTGGCGGTCGTTTGGCTGAAATGAACGAAGCTGCTACGCCTGCTACAGACAATCTCTGGTAGCCTCTTATTTTAACCCTTCAATTTTATGTTTACGGCTCGTTTTAATCTTTATGTATTCAACCAAGAAAGTTTTAAATTCACTACATTTAAAACATTTTTACCATACTCAGCGAAACACAGCTCAAATCAAGAAAAAGGCTAAATTAAAGTACTCACTATTTACAGTCAATAAGCAGGTGAGTATTGTATGTCGGATCTTACAAGATAGTTTCACAGAAGGCCTTACATAACCAGTGTTCTGCATACAGCCGTCTTGGCTGGGAACCAAACTTGGAAATTTGGCACGTGACAAAAGCGGACTTGTATCTTGCACTGAGAGGAATGTAGCTCGTTTTAAATAATAGGGTAAAATCATTTGCGAGATCTTAAAAAGGACAAGCAAACTGTGACATTCGATACAAATTTTTCGTGTTAATTGTGTTGATATTTTCACACATTAGACACCATGAGCCTTAAGGTTAGCCTTAGCCTGAAGGCTCCCGACTCGCAGTCACACTAGATTGTCTCACCAATATCTATAAAAGCGAAAGGTCACTGACTCACTCACTCATCACGAAGTTTTGGAAACTACAAGTGCTAGAAGTCTCAAATTTTGCATGGAGGTTCCTTTTAGAACGTAGCTGCTAACTAAGACGGGATTTTACGAAACTCCACCCCTAAGGCGGTAAAACGGGATCCACGCGTACGAAGTCGCGGGCGGCCGCTAGTAAATTCTAACCCTTGGTACCGTATACACTTACTATTTCAATCTTGAAACATAATGTAGGGGTATCTTATCTGCATACTTACGCCCGTATTCACAAACATTACTATGAGGACTCACAGTGCGCGTGGACTCACAAGGTAACACGTCATGAACAGATCACAGAGCTCTATTCAACGCTGTGCGTTCGATTTGCTGCTTCACATAAGCAAGCATCGTTTGTGAATACGGGTGTTACTGTAATCCTGAGGTCACAAAACTGTCCGATTTCTATACAATTTAATCAGGTATTTCAGTAAGCAAAGTTTCATTTGTTTTCTGTTTCAGAGTTATTGCCTTTTTATCACTAAATATTTCCTTGTTTGTTATTGTTGATGTTTGTTTATTATTCCTTTGTTATAAACCCGAAATACATTCTGATGAATTCGTATTTCCAATGCGGCAAAATCCAATAAATTCCACAATAAATTTCCCGGAAATTGAATTTTGGACCTTCACGCCTAAAAAGGTCTTATATTGTGTAAGCGTCTCCAATAATAGAAATAATTACTCAATGCTTGTCATTGTACAAGTTTATAGCCTTGTTCGAACTGGTCGAGTTATTTAGTCGAGTGGCGAGTAATTTAGCTAAACGGGTCTGAACATTCAAAACTTAGTCGAGTGGGTTGCTAAATCAGTACGGGACTATTCCCACCTCTCGTTTCCACCGCTGCAACTCCTGTGTAGCCAGGATCTACAGCTTGACTGCCAATATAAACCCAACCAATGAAGGTCAAGTTTGTCCCGGGGGAAAGTTAAACTGTCATTGGACCCGCAACGAAATTAATCAGAAGAACATTGGAGGCTGCTAAATTAGTAGTGAATATTGGTCGGTAGTTTAGGTATGGAAACGGCACAGGAGGGGTGATTTTGACATTTATGACGCGACAGAGTATACAAATCTGAGGCACATTTGAAGTCTCGTTGACGTTTGTCGTCAGCTCTCATACTTCAGGCACTGACTGAGTGATCATTTAGATCATTGGTTCCCAAACTAACTTGAGACGCGCCCCCTTTCGACCATACAAAAAATTCCGCGCCCCTCCTCTTCCAGTCAAGATTATTTATTGGTCCTATCGCAGTCTGGAATGCATTCTTTCAGCGGTCGCAGGTTTTTTATACTTAAACTAGCTTTTGCCCGCGGCTTCAATCGCGTGAAATTTAGTGTCACAGATCGGCATAAATTTTAGCCTATATGTTAATCTGGGTTACAAACAATAATACTGTAAAGTTTCAACAAAATCCATTAAGTAGTTTTTGCGTGAAAGAGTAACAAACATCCAGACATCCAAACTTTCGCATTTATAATATTTTTCCCGTATTCACAAACGATGCTTGCTTCAATTTAAGATTTAAGATTTATTTTATTTATTTCTCACACAAAAATACAGGATACAATATACAATACATTAAAGAAAACTCATTAATGATTGTGTGAGACCGGAGCCTGAGCTAGGTAAATGAATACCTGTATATTAAGTAGGAAGTAGGATAGTAGGAAGGAAGTAGGATACACAGATGGCCCGCGCCCCCCTTGAAAAGTCTTTGCGCCCCCCTTGAAAGGTCTTTGCGCCCCCCTGTGCGCCCCCACTTTGGGAACTAATGTTTAGACTTATAAAAGCGACTCGACTAAATCACTCAACCAGTGTGAACAAGGCTTAAGGTTTATATTCGCGTGAATCAAACTGGCATTTGTCCTATTTCGTTTTGACAAATCACCGGTCTCATTGGGACTCGGTTAAAGTTATAATTCAAAGTTCACATCAGATTTATAGTTGGCCCGCGTTTTAGTGGTTTATTTAAATCTGTTGGTGGATAAAATAAATTTTAAACGTACTTCATGGAAGTACATGGTAAGTTATTCTAGTTTTATTCGTTGGAAATTGCGCTATTAAGTAAAATGTATTGTATTGTATTATAAGTACCATGTCGAATAAAGTTGCACTTACAGATTAATTGTGTATTCTGTAATTTGGTATTAGACAATTGAAATCCATAAATAATCTTATTTTTTACAAATTTGCTAGTTTATTAAACCATTGATTTTCAACTACCTTTTTTATTCAAGAAAAAAAGTCTAGCTAAATATTTTGTACGTTCAGTTGATAACACATTAATTACTTAGGCTGAGTTGCACCACCTAACTTTAACGGTAACTATAACGATAACCGGTGATTTTTGTATAGAGTTTGACAGATTTTTGACGTTTGTTAAAGTCAAAATAAGATGGTGCAACCCAGTCTAAGTAGACAACTTTTTTGTCACTAAAGTGCCATCACATTCACTAAGATTTAGTATCTTCAGTCGTACAATCCCGTACTATGAAAAATACAACGATAGCGAAATTTTGTTGTACTTAAGTAGGTTACAATTAATTAAACTTTAATTTTGGCTTCGTTTGGTTTCAGGTAAACTTCAAACTTCTTCTAATAGCGGTTTATTCTGGGAACCAGCTCCAACCTAAATAAGTAAGTATTCTGTTTTGATGAATTAAATTTCCCTAAAGTGTTCATTTGCCGGAAGTATACTCAAAACACGGTTTGAAAAGAGACGTGGCGTGTAAAGCTGCCGGTTTCATATTCATAGAGCTTTTTCTAAGAAACTTTGTTTAGGTCTTATAAGGGTTTTACATTATACATACATGTCTTATAAAGACTTAATAATATTATGTAATAAGATGTTATATTAGTCATAATACTTATAGGTACTAATATTCTTGTAAGGGTTGTATCTATTGCTTATAATGTTTAAATAAAATAAAAATCATGGAAAGCACAGCAGCAACGGGGACGTCCTATGGCTGAGATGATGATGATGATGAAAAAATCAATAGTAGGTACTTTATAAGAATACACATTTTCATACTTATTATTGTGAAAGAACGAGCGTAGCGACAAACAAAAGACGACAGTTGTATTTTTTTTTTGCAAAAGAGACTGCACTAGATTTTATTTTAGGCCAGGTTTTTTAGCTATGAAATAGTAAATGTATGCTTCAGAAAAATATCTGACGATTACAAAGTTGGGCCTATCCTTTCTGCTCCTATATCAAAAACTATAAGGAAATACATACTTAACTATGTCCGAGCTTAAAAAACAGTTTCCTAGGTCACGTGCGTACATACTAGGGGGCCAGGGTGGCACGGCTTCCCCCAGAATGGTCTGATGATAGTTGATAGTAGTCACTCATGAGCTATGATACTAATCGCTGACATGGCATATCAGACGACAGGCCCCCCATGAAAAACCCTAGATAGGTTTTAAGGACGTTGATAACCTTGCCTTTTTTACTCTTTACAAAATATAGATTTCTGTAGTCGTAAATCCAACTCCAACGACAGTGCCATAGCAGCAAATCGCCTGTAAAACGATCGAGTGAGTTACATCGATCACACACCACTTTTATATTCACAGGTTTCATTTTCGCCCAAAGAAAATAGAACGGGGGGATATATCTTCCGGATGTAGGATACGCTTAGGAGGCACTAGAGCGGGCAATTTACAAAAAAAACTTTTTTTTTATGTTTGGGTCTCGCGATAAAAGCTTTCGTATCTTAGTGTGGTTTAAAATAGATTTATTGTTATCTTACTTTCTTACTATAAAATAATTTCCGATTTTTATCCATGCCTATACCTAATAAATGCCGATTTTTATCCATGCTCATACCATGTTCTGTTATTACAAAATAATTACTGTTTTTTGGCCGTGGTCCTAGGAGCAAGTTATAAACAAGAAAAAAATACTACAATAGGTAGTGCTAATATTCACGTAAAAGTATTTAATTAGAACTATTTAGAAACAAAATATTTTTATCTTACAAGTACATTTAAAACCAATTCATTTTATATTTGTTTGCGCTAAATCCTTTTGAAATTAATAGGTACCAATAGGTATTTGATTTCTGAATGAAGCTTCAAAATACGTCATAATCAGCCGTCCATTCACTCTATCTATTCATGATAGATCAAATAAAATGTCAAAGGTATTCACTAAGTACCTGTATTGAAAATATGATGTCCAGGAAAGCAAATAATAATTTCATTTCAAATGTAAATAACACCGCAAATCAAATATCATGGAAAAACTAAATCATAATCATAAAACTGATATTATGCTCTATGCAAATATTTCCCGCTTTTCAATTTAAACTGGTTTTTATAGTAGCTAGTGAAGGTTGTGAGAAGCATCTGGATATTATTTATTTATTTTTTTTTAAAACTTTATTACACACAAAAAATACAATACAAGAGGCGAACTTACCGCCTTATGGCATTAATTTGTTGACCTCTCAACTGTGGCTAATACCGGTTCAAGGATAAATCTGCAAAAAAACGTTATTGAATGTAGAAAAAATTGCCACATTATAGTTGTGGAAATCCTTGACGGAGGCCTTTATACAGCAGACGACGATTAGCAAACGAAAAAGTTTTCACATAAAAAATTAAGTAACATGTTCAGCTCTATGCATTCCTCTGTCTACGATGATCAAATTTTTACATTGTCTTATACGTGGGTCTTTTTTCGAGTCCCCCGAAGAAGGTTTTTGCTGTGACTACCCGAAATGGGTCGACGTATCTTACAATGTTTTTTGTAAATATGTCGTAGTAATATCATAAAATTGGTCTTCTTACGAACCACCAAATACCCATAAAGCTAGAAGAAGTTATGGGATATTTCTTTGTTTCTTTTGTTATTTTAAAAGTAAAATTAATATTGGCAGATTGTATTTTCTAATATTTACAGCTACTATCGCTCATGAAATCTCTATTAGTTATATCCACATTATTTTAAAAAGATTTTCTGCGATTTTCTATTTATTAGCAACTAAGAATTCGCTGCCTACTGCTGGCTGTCTTTCCCGAACATTATAATCCGGGCCTTATCAAGGCGAGAGTGAATAGGCACTTACAGGGCAGATATGTACCATCCTAGACTGCATCTCACTTAACACCAGCAGTAGCGTAGCTAGGTATCCAAGGGCCCTGAAAATGGAAGAAAATTTTTAAAAGTTCAGTTTAATTGAGATATTCTGGTAAGGATTCGGGGCCCCCCTAAGCTTGGGGGCCCCAGGGCACTGCCCCGCTTTGCCCCTTATTAGCTACGTCCCTGAATACCAGTAGTTGTTATGCATAAAAAAGAAACGATTGAATTCGTGATTATAATTTATAATAGTGCTAGCTATTTATGTTGTATTTTACCTAAATATTTGTACTACTACACAAGGTGCTCCAGTTATCTTCTACGTCCGTAAATAAGACCTCCAACTGCAAGATTTTCCGGTAAGGCTTTATTTTATTTAAGACACTGTGTCAGTGACATACGATATTAAGGACGAAACATACAAGAACGCCGCATCATAAATAACATATGAACCGGGCTCCTGGATATGAAATCAAACGTATATTTAGATACAAATACATACGGTTATGTATTATTGGTAAGACATTGTGAGAAATAAGGACGTGGGAGTTAGGATACACACCTACCTGTCGAGTAAAGGGCTGCAGAAAAACTTCAAAGGAAAATAAAGTAATGTTACATAGCTATTGATTTATACATAAATAATGTAGTGTTAGGTAAAACTCCGCGCGTGAGAGATCACGTCATTTCGCCTGACGTTCCCGAATATGATGAAGGTCAGTAAACCACTTCGAAAAACTTTTGACAGTTGGCTATAAACAAAATACAAGATATTTCACAACCTAGTTACTGAGGGATTAGCAGTAGATGATTAAAGTACCACTTTTGGATTTTACCAGCTCTAATTGTGGTAATTAGTTAGGCTAGTAAAGTTATTTCGAAAAGCAAAGCTTAAGGTCATTGGGTAAGATGAAAGTTGACGGTCAAGAAAACTAACAGCAGAAAAAAAAACTTTAAAATGTTAGGGCATACATAGAGATTTGAAGACGCTGATAGAGTCTAGGGATAATTGTGAAAGAGCTCGTAAATTATGAAATTGAGACACCAAATATTAATGGTAAATTACACCAACTAACTTTAACCATAACTATAACAATAACCGGTGTTTTGTATGGAGTTTGACAGACTTTTGACGGTTGTTATCTTAAAGTTAGATGATGCAACCCAGCCTTAGGGGTGTATTTACATCCTTTAAAGCTGAGTTGCACCACCTAACTTTGACCGTAACTTTAACGATAGCCGGTGCTTTTTGTATGGAGTTTGACAGAATTTTGACGTTTTTTAAAGTAAGATGGTGCAACCCAGCCTTACTGTTTGACGGCTATTGTTGGTTTTAACTTGGCTTTATTATTAACAGTATTCAAGTTAAGAAGTTCTTGGCACTGACCTGTGTGTACTTGGTATTTTAGCATAACAGAACTTTGGCTGCGAAGTCATAGTCGCGTAACATGTATAGTGTCGGTATAAGATGTGCTGGTAGATATCGATAAATCGACGTCGATAAAATTCGATATCATGACAATCTTGAAACTTGCTTTGGTTTATTGATTAGATTCAGAAGTACCTATGTAGCAGTGGATTTAAACCACACACAATTCTTATCACGCATTATTCTTTACGAAATTTTAAGAGCTGCAAATATCACTACGTCACGGTACACATCCATACACATACGCCCATTATTGCGATTTAGCGCCTTTAATAAAATTGTTAACCTGAAGGTAAATAATTTTCAAATATTTTGTGTAGTATTGGTACCCTGAGCGTTACGGCGCCTCAGACTTGTAGCGATCACCAAAAGCCTAATTGTGCAGCGGCGCTAATTTATTCTACAAAGATAGCAGTTTTTATCGATAATGTCCCTTCACTAATCAATGCTGAGCACCTGGGGCGTCGAGTCGAGGCGGGAACAACTTTTCTAATTTGCCAATGGAAGTTATGCATTCCGATGCCGATTTCATTCCGACTATAACGTGATTAAAACGTGTTATTAGATCTGGATCATTCGATTTTAATTATTTAAATTAATAGGAATGTCTGATGGGAGGAAAGGGAGAGGCTTGTTTTTAAAGAGATACTAGCGGCCGCTCGCGACTTCATACGCTTGGATCCCGTTTTACCCCCTTTTCCCGAATTTTCTTCGCTATAAACCTCACGGAGCCCGAGACCTTTCCAACGAATGCAAAACCGTGGAAATCGGTTCGTGCGTTCTGGAGTTATAGCGTCAGGGAGGAAAACCCGACTTATTTCTATATAGTAGATTAATATTCCATAGCCTTGCATATTAAACACTAATATCTAATATTCTTCAAATTTTACCTATGGGTTTTTAAAAAAATCAGATGATGAATGAAGGTTAAACCTTAAACAAGGAAATATGATCCAAAATATGGTGGAACCTTATTCGCATTGCCTTAACAAGGGTTAAGAGCCGTTATAGGCTTTTGACATGGCTCAACAAGGCTTATATTATTTGTTAGTCATTACATCCAAGAATATTTTGAGACTATTTTAAACATAAAACAATGGAAATTATTCAAATACTCCTAGATGCAAAAACCTCTAAATCGACGACAAGCATAAAACGACTACAGTTAAAATCACTGACATTAATAACAGCAAACTCTACTTAAAACTAATTAAAATGTCTCCTAAGGTAGTAAAACGTGAACAACATTAATTGCCTTAACTTATAACAGAGAGGAGAAATAAATAAAGACCCCCCTAACTTTGGAGCTATTAATTTAAAAGGCATTAGAAAGGTTGGAATTCAGAAAAACAAATCACGCAAGTTTTGATAGTGATAAGGGTAGAACAAGGTGGATTTCTAGATTTTTCTTTAAGAAAGTTTCTGATTTATTAAAACTACGCGAGGAGTAGTTGGAGGATGGTGAAGTGGGAATGTTGAATGGAATGGGTTGGAACTTAATAAAAATACTAGTCAGCAATGTAGAATTGTTAAGTAAAGCAGGGTACTCATCTAAAGCCCGGTCCGTGAGCACGTAGAATTTTGTCCAATGACCCCTAGCTACCCATCCTTATCGCTCGCGCGTAATTATATTGCTGTTGCGACTGTGCAACTGGCACCCGCAGTGAGTGTGCGAGCGCGATAGCAACATAATTACGCGCGAGCGATAAAGATGGGTAGCTTTGGGTCATTGGACAAAATTCTACGTGCTCACGGACCAGGCTATAGCCGTGTAGCATGTAATGTATCAGATACTGTATCAAGTGAGTACATAGGCGAGTCATATTCGCTTCGCATCGCTCGCACGGTACGGACGNGAGTACATAGGCTCAAGCCCGCTGCGAGAGCTGCTCGCGCGTGGTTCGCAGGGAGATCCGCCGTGTGGCGGTATCACTGCGAGGACAAAGGTGGCTCGCAGTAGGATTCAGGAGCTCGCAGCCAGATACGCGATGACCGTGGACGAGCCGTACTCACTTGAAGGTTGGTTACGTTACAAGCTACGACACGTGCTACATGGCACAGTTGCATACCTAAGTTTAAACGTTAAGCTTATACTTTTTTATGCATTTTGATAAGTTATGAGTTATTGACCGGGTTTAAGCTAAACTAAATAATGGTGGTGATTTTTTGCAGTTGCAAGAAGTTTAGTTTATTAAGGCGAATATTTTCTTATATCTTTCTAGATATTAATTCTTCCAAAACCTGTCTTTAAAAAGCTCAGACTTATCTTTTTTATCTCTCTCACTGTTTTAAGTAGGATGCCAATAATTGTAATATCCCCGTTAACCCCTTTAATTTTATTATCCATTCTAAAATTGGTTTTATAACCATCCCACGTAAACAGGCTGTTAACTATAAGGCTGGGTTGCACCATCTTACTTTAACTTTGACAAACGTCAAAAGTTTGTCAAGCTCCATACAAAAAGCACCGGTTATCGTTATAGTTACGGTCAAATTGAGATGGTGCAACTCGCCTGAGTGATGTTCAAACACATAGTAATTAACTACCAGGCTACTCTTTTCATACTGATCTGACACTTGGACATTTTCAATTGGTTAAAATTAATCTTTTGTAAATATTTTAACACAGTATTAACATAATCACATTCATCAATATAATATTACCCAGGCGACGATACATTACTGATTTACAGTTCGGAAAATGGCTGAATTATTATTTCAACCGAATATAAGTAATGGCCTGTGAGCTGTCCGGTTGATCTGTTTCAATTGCTGACCAGTGATTCAATTAATAAGGAAGGGGTGTTATCGATAAAGTTGTCGATAATATGGAAATAGGTCTGGTTTGTTTTAAATAAAAAAAATGTTTAAGTATTTAATCAGCCAAGACGCATTATTAGTTAGCAGTCTGATACGGTGTATTAACATTTATTTATATGTTTTACTTTAAACTACGTCCTACGTAAGTCATCTTCAAATTCTTCAAGTCTACTTGGTTCTTGGCTAGTGACAACCCCTTTGGAAAAATTTAAAAATATCAACTTTTTTAATGCTTTTCATCAAACATTTCACTAACAAAAGTCCCAGTCGAACTGCAATTTGTTTTAGTACGGTCTAATTTCAGAAAATATTAGGGCACTGTATTCAAAGTTTAAAAAATAATAGTGAACAACTATGTATATTCAGCGTTCGCTTAGTGGTATCCATAAGAAGAACGAGTTGTTAGGTATTACGTAGTTCAAGTATAAAATCCCAACTAATATTATAAATGCGAAAGTAACTCTGTCTGTCTGTCTGTCTGTCTGTCTGTCTGTCTGTCTGTCTGTCTGTTACGCTTTCCCGCTTAAACCTCGCAACCGATTTTGATGAAATTTGGCATAGAGATAGTTTGAGTCCCGGGAAAGAACATAGGATAGTTTTTATCCCGGTTTTTGAAACAGGGACGCGCGCGATAAAGTTTTTCTGTGACAGACAAAATTCCACGCGGGCGAAGCCGCGGGCAGAAAGCTAGTATTAAAATAATTCTCAAGTTTAAGAAATAAACGTGTTATGATATTCGAAATAAAATAATCGTAAAAATACAAGCTCAGTGATGTAAAGTCTATAAACAGAAATTATTGCTCCAACGAAATATAAATAACAGGGCGTATTTTACAGCTGATTCGGTTTCATCGCAGCCGAGTGATTTAAATTAATCGTTAAGAGAGAAATTTTATACTCGTGTACCTACGAAAATAACGGCCGCGTCAATCGACAATGTCGTGGTGTTTTTAAAATTATCATCAACAATATCAGGTCGTTTAGCCTCTTCTATGAGGTTTAATCTCTTTAAATTAACAGAAGGAAAAGCAGGGTTTCCTTAGACATTTTACACTGCGCTTCTAGTCCCAAACTAAGCAAAGCTTGTACTATGGGTACTAGACAACGGATATAAACATACTTAAATACTTTTTTTGTAAATACATACTTATTAAACATAGAAAACACCCATTCCAATACAAACAAATGTTTATGCACACAAATGTTTGTACTGTGCGGGAATCGAACCCGCTACCTTCGGAATAGTAGTTCGTTCCGAACCACGGCCGACAACGGCCGGTTTGGCCAAATAAAGATCATAGCATATCAACTCGGATAGGGATCAACACTGTATCGCCTTTCGCGAGTTGTCATTGCTTTTCGCGCGCTGTCATAACTTTTCGCGCGCTTTCATTGCTTTTCGCGCGCTGTCATTCGCGAGGCGAAACATTTACGTTACGTGCAGAAAGTGTGCGTTGCAGTGAGCGTAGTTAGACGTGCGGGGTTTTTCTTAAAAACCCTAAACTATTCGATATAGTTGGGATCTAATAGTTAGCAACGGATGATGATAGTACTCATGAGCTGACACTAATTGCATGTCCGGCTTTTAGGTTAAAATTTCCGGCCAAATGAAGCACAAAGTCCGGCTTTTGTGATTTTGGACCTGGCAACCCTAAATCCACAAAAATAAACTTGGTCGGGTTATTCTCAACACCGTTCTCAGGGATAGCCATTATTATAACAGGTCGCGTAGACCGGGCACGTTCGATCTTCATTTTGGATTGGCCCATACACAGGTAGGATAGCCATAAATCAGTATTAACTGAGAGGACTCCTATGTCATCCCTAATTTGTAAGATATTTAGCCTTAAATTAACTGTTTGATATCTTGATATTTTTTTAGGATTTCCTCGTGTAAATAGATGCTGAGTCGATTTTTATTTCATTTTTTTATTGTATCTACTTTTTAATATTTTACAGCTACACCTACAATGCACATAATCACGTAACTCTAAAAAACCTTATTTATTTGTTGCAAGTAAGGTTTTAAAAAGTGCTTTGTCTACATTTAATAATTGATAGAGCCAAAACATTGCACTTATTTAATCAAGCAGTAGAAAAGCTTCATTTAATTAAGTATGTCTTACCTTCATTATTTATTTCTAAAAAAAGACTACATTTCGTGATAAGCTTAACGAGATTTCGTTTCACAAAATTCCCGTTTTCTCTCATTTTATGTCCACTCTACACAGTGGGCTCGTCACGTATTGCAGACTCAAAGATTGTTTGTCCACTAATGACTTTCTCGGACAATGGTCCTTTCAGCCTAAGACAGGTGCGTTCGCATTCGCAGGGTTAATGTGGACTAAATCCCATCAGTAAGGGAAAGAGTCCATTATGAACGTTAATGTTATAATGATACGGTTTATATTGCAATGATGGTGTGCAAGATAGCTAAAAATTGAAGGAAGTTAGAGATTGAAGAGAAAATGCTTAGAGGGCGAATCAAGTGACAAATCTATACTAATTTATAAATGCGAAAGTAACTCTGTCTGTCTGTCTGTCTCGCTTTCACGCCTAAACCCTCAGATCATAGAAAGAGAATAGATATGAAGTCGCGCGTAACTACAACGAGAACCAGTGTCCCCACATTTCCCCCACCACAGCTCCCACACACACATTCAACTGTGTAAAAACAAAGCGACTGAGAGTCTACGACAACATGTGCAACCGGCTTAAAAGTGCTGTGATTGGCCAGAAGGCGTGCCTTATGGCCAATCAATGGCCGCGTGACGTGACGCACACTTTGAAAAAAGCAATTAGAGAGAAGAAAGATAAAATGGAGTCGATAAGATATCGATACTTTAAATCCTGGGGGCAAGGCTCGAAATTGGTTTAAAAAATGCTTGTATGAAAACCTTTTTATTATTATACGTTATTATTATGTTCTTTAACGATTTTTGCATAAAGGAGTCAGTTCCATTTTGTATGGACGAAAAACTCAGAATCAATTATTGGGACTAAATGAAGTTACCTTATATTAATTTACCCCAACCAAAGCTCAATGTCGTTATCGATGGAGTATAGAAGTTATAGACTGACAAAGTTTGTATGAAAAGTCATGGGTTAAGTAGGTACTTGCGATTTTTACCAGTATTTACAATATTGGTAATATATTATTATTTACTTTAATAATAATAACAGGATCACTGTAATTATTATTAACTACTATCGCGCATTAACTTTTTAATTATGGCGAAATTCGTACCGCCTATGTTTATCAAAAATAATGCCTATATTAGGCTTTCAACTAGCTCTTATAGTAATTACATAGTTGACAGTTACTAATCCCTTCTACTATTGTTATTGTTTTTGTAAAAACTTAAAAATCGCAAGCAACTCATGATTTTTTCATTCAAAATTAGAAAATAGAAAATAATAATTTACTTCTATTTATCGATAATAGGAAACCGTATTAGAACACGAGCCCTGCACTATGTTACGACCGGCACATGCGGCCGTACTGTGTATTTTCACGCGTCAGTGGATATCGGAAGAAATAAAATACATTGCGCAGTAGTTACGCATGACATAAAGTGGTTGCTAACTAAATCGTCAATGTACAACGTGTTTGAATTTTTATCACCACTAATTTCGATATCGCAGTAAATGTCACGGCACTGAATTCGTTCGTAAAAATGTTTAGTTTTTTTTATTTATAAGCAAAATACCAATGGATTTGCAATACTTACATGTGGTAAATGACTTCATTGTTCCTGTAGTTCTTCGTTTCACTTATGTTATTGCACGTTACGACGCATTATCCAACAATATCGGAGAACATTTCCTCAGTACGACAGAATCGCGACTAACCTGGCGTCACGGGCGATGTTCGTTTCTGGGCATATCGCGGAGACACGCGCCACGCCCCCGTTTCACATCTATTCCCTTCTATGATCTGAGCCTAAACCACAGAACCGATGTTGATGAAATTTGGCATAGAGATAATTTGAGTCCCGGGAAAGGACATAGAATAGTTTTTATCCCGGTTTTTGAAACAGGGACGTGCGCGATAAAGTTTTTCTGTGACAGACAAAATTCCACGCGGGCGAAGCCGCGGGCAAGCAACGGCTTTACATTCATTTAGGTATCATTATTGCAGTTTCGACCAAAGTATTAAGCATCTTAAGGTGCATTGTTATTCGTCACTTCAAAACATTTTTTTGCCGGGGCGTCCTAATAATGGATTCCTTTGAATTTATTTTCAAAGGGTACGAAACTAATTAAAACTTATAGTGCTATATATACCTAACTTTTAGATAGATCACAATCCTCTTTCTTAAAGTTAATACAAACTAAATGGGATTTTTGCAAAGGCTCGTATTTAATTTAATTTTCAAAGGGTACAAACTAATTAC
This sequence comes from Ostrinia furnacalis, assembly GCF_004193835.3. Lineage (NCBI taxonomy): Eukaryota > Metazoa > Arthropoda > Insecta > Lepidoptera > Crambidae > Ostrinia > Ostrinia furnacalis. Next base: position 78,690 of record NW_021134934.1, read on the forward strand.
GAGCAAATGTCAAAGGTTTGATTGAAATAACTGAAATAGCGTACCAAACTCACTGTTTATTAATGCCATCAAATTTAATTATAAAAATTTAATAAGCGGCATTATGATTTTTCTTCTTCTTCTCATAAGACTAAATATTATAAGATATCGGATGAAAATAAACAAAAATTTTTGCAATAAGATCTGGTACACACTTCACACACAATGACCCAATCAGAAGGCTAAGGCCCAGTTTCCACCAAAGCGGAGAAAAGAGGAGATATATTTGACCTTCATCATGTCACCTCGGTCAACCGAGTTGGAGACCTGCCTGAACCTGAACTACATTTTACGACTCGTGGTCGCAACTTGACTGCCTTACACTACGTTTTCCGGTTCGTGGTCGCCACTCGAGAACTTTTCTGCCCCAACGGCCATCAGTGCTACGAGCTATGAACCTCTCTCATTTTAGCTAAATGACGTCTACTGATGGACAAAAGCCTTCCCCAAGGATTTCGTTAACGACCGCTGCCCGTCCAACTTCCCGTGACCTTCACCCGATCGTCGGTCCACCTAGTAAGGGGCCTGCCCACACAATGTCTAGCCCATGACCCTAGTATCACATATATGTTTTTGTCTTATCACACTAATATTATAAAGAAATGAATTCATAATAATTCTTCACGGTTTGAGCGATTTTAATAAAATTTGGTATGGAGTTAGCTGACACCCTGGATTAACACATAACGACGGTGAAGTGACAATACCTCCTAACTAATTTTTTTTAAGAAATCCATTTATTTTCTTAATACAATTTTTTTTTTTTTGATGATTCTGCTTCATGGCAATCTGTTTTTTCAACAATAAGCCACTTCTTTGGTTGATTCCTCAGACTATGTTTCGTTGAGTGCGAAACCAGG
>NW_021134935.1:0-934 GCF_004193835.3 Ostrinia furnacalis
TCTGTATGTTCCTTATAGAAACAAAAACTACTCGACGGATTTTAACGAAACTTGGTACAATTATTCGTCATACTCCTGGGCAGGTTATAGTATACTTAGGAATTCCCACGGGCACAGGAATTAGCGGGAAAATCCTTTTGTATGAAAAATCTAAACCGTTTAAGTTAGACGCTTGAAATTTGGTATGTAGGTACCTTAGTAAACTTAAAGCTTAGATACAACAAGGAATTCCCGAAATTCCCACGGGAACGGGAGTTAGCGGGAAAATTATTTTGTATGAAAAATCTAAACCGTTTAAGTTAGACGCTTGAAATTTGGTATGTAGGTACCTTAGTAAACTTAAAGCTTAGATACAACAAGGAATTCCCGAAATTCCCACGGGAACGGGAGTTAGCGGGAAAAAACATTTGTATGAAAAAATCTAAACCGCGTAAGATAGATGAAGGGGATAAAACGGGATCCACGCGTACGAAGTCGCGGGCGGCCGCTAGTTTTCCAATAAAAGCGAAAGGACTCTCTCACTCATCACGAAATTTCAGAAACTACAATTGCTAGGACTCTCAAATGTTGAATGTGGGTTCCTTTTAGAATGTAGGTCCTCATCTAACTCCCTTAGAACCCGTTTTACCACCCGCGACTTCGTACGCGTGGATCCCGAGCTGAAGTCGCGAACGGTCGCTGGTAGTTATTTCCCTTTCGGCTTTGTCGTTATCAATTGTTTTGATCAAAATGTTTTTTTGAGTTGAATACAACTTAGATTTGTACAATAGTACTAAGTATTTTCGGGCAGAAATCAGATCATTGAGTTTCCACTGCAGTTGGAACTTTGGCCAGACGGGTTGGGGAGGACTTATTTCTCCCTTAGGCCTCTTACGACATCGATGGGAAGAGTGAGAGTGATCTTATTCTACTTAGCCATAACCAAAGAACTAAT
>NW_021134936.1:0-745 GCF_004193835.3 Ostrinia furnacalis
GGGGAATGCACCATGTATCATTAGTAGTCTTATATTAAAAGGATGCCAACGATTTCAGTCACCCTGTATGTCATCAGACCATCAGTGAAAAAAAAGATCGCCTATTTTATTTGGCAATATTTCGACATTAAAATATATTTACTATTTATGTATTCGTCATTAGAGTGAATAGCCCAGAAAAGAAATTAGTTTTTTGAAAGGCCTTAATATGGCTTTTTTGTAACTTTTTGGACTTTAGATAAAAACCGCTATTATTATAAGCCATTTTATTGATATCTGACTCAAAGATTAATGTGTTTCATTTTATTATAGGAAAATTTCGTAGTTTTTTTAATATCCGGTATCCGGCCGGATAGTGAGCTACTATCCGGTATCCGGCCGGATAGTAAATTTAGGCCGGATATCCGGCCTACCGGATAGTTGCCGGATATCCGTTTCATCTCTAATACTGATGCCAAAAATGCAATCAGTAAATTTTTTTTCTGTCTGTCTGTCTGTCTGTCTGTATGTTCCTTATAGAAACAAAAACTACTCGACGGATTTTAACGAAACTTGGTACAATTATTCTTCATACTCCTGGGCAAGTTATAGGATACTTAGGAATTCCCACGGGAACAGGAATTAGTGGGAAAATTCTTTTGTATGAAAAATCTAAACCGCTTAAGTTAGACGCTTGAAATTTGGCATGTAGGTACCTTAATAAACTTAAACCTTAGTTACAACAAGGAATTACCGAAAATCCCAC
>NW_021134937.1:0-1129 GCF_004193835.3 Ostrinia furnacalis
GTCTCGAAGCGCTGGTAGGGCCCAAAAGATAAGGAGACATGTAAAGTGCCCCATAAGGGCTACCTTTTTCTTTTTTTATTATTTTCTATTGACGTTCATAAGTGCCACTTGTGGTCTAAACTGAATAAATATTTTTGATTTTGATTTTGATTTTTTGATTTTGGTATTTAAGTATGTTTATATCCGTTGTCTAGGACCCATAGCTTTGCTCAGTTTGGGACTAGGAACGTAGTGTAAAATGTCGAAGGAAGGATATTTATTTATTATTTGCGGAGTGTATAGCGGAGTCTGGTACGTTTTGTTTGATCCACGACTGCCAAATACAAAACTCACTGCCAAGGAAAGGTAAGCTTAAATAGGCAATATGGTACTACTGATGTACCTGTTGCCCAAGCATTCTATTTTTTTTTATTTTTTTTTTTGTGAAAAAACGTATTAACGTCTAAAAAAAATGGTCGCCATTCTAAGGCGAATTAATTGGAATTAATTCATGTTAATCGTGTAGAAATCTCTACGCCAGACGATAAAATATGAATTATGACTAAATATCAAACAAAGTTCAAGAAACAAAAAATAGGTTTATGTCATGTACTGAAACCAAAGTATAAAAAAAAGTTACTTGTTGATCAATTACTTATTTATTCAGGATACTAATTTATACATTTCCAACATTATAACACCTTAAAGTTAGTACTTCTTGCTTTAAATGCTCCAATCCAACTGCCTGTCCGGCGGCATCCCCGCGATAAGGCAACTTCCCCTTCCATTCGTCAAAGTCAACCGGCTCGAAACGACTTATCGACAGTATGCCCCGGAAGTAGTCAAAATCAATACTGTACAAAGGGCGCCACGTTGGGACGCCCAATGTATAAGAGGGGAACCTAACCTACAGAGAGAAATGACCAAAACCAATTTTATAGGGCTTTATCTCGTGTTTATTGCCAATGAACCTATGACTAAATTACACGATCAAAGCAGACAACCTCTCAATTACGGAGCTAGTAGTCGATACAAACAAATTATCACAGTAAAGTTAGGATCGGCATGTACATATGAACAATACTTAATGACAAACAATACTAATTGCATTGATTAATGAATCTTATGGCAAAGCGTGATTATAGTGTTC
>NW_021134940.1:0-525 GCF_004193835.3 Ostrinia furnacalis
GCACCCCCTTAACGACGGACAACTAGGGAACCCTACACTGCGCGTGGCACGACACGCACTTGGCCATTTTTTTTACTTAAGATTTAAACCCAGTTTTCTGGCAAACTATTTCTCTATTTCTTGCGGAAAAAATTACGTGATATTTCCTGAGACCCCCCCTCTCCCCCACGTGAGATTTAGTGAGGTTTTTGTTGACCCCCTCTCCCCCCTAAAAGTCTCACGTAATTTATGGACGCCCCCTCAGAAATTCCGATTTGTATGAAAATTAAAATAATTAAAATGAAGATATCAACATTAACATGGGCTAGTGTCGGCTCATATACCCATTTACCTAACACCCTGTATATTTAGATGAAAGGTTTATGTTCTTTCTTAATGAGGGTTTTCGCGAATGAAAAATCCGCCAGATAGCAATACGTAGACGCGGGGTCCAAATGCTGCATGATTGGTTATTTTTCATTCGCTAAAACCCTCATTAGTTTTCTTTACTTATTTATAGCATTGTTACTTCCCCGATCCATCTGG
>NW_021134942.1:0-657 GCF_004193835.3 Ostrinia furnacalis
AATGAACATAGAAGGAAAAGTAACATTATAATTATTTTTATTTTTGCTTCTGAATATGAAATAAATGAGATGTAGGTATTGTTTAGATTCGGGATGATTAATTAAAGTCATAAAATATTGTAAATTAATTGTAATTATTATTGTAACCATAAGTATCGATGTAGAACTGCAACAGCATCAACACAAACCTTAGTGGTTTCCTGAATGCTGTCAAAACAAATTTTGTCTGTAATTCTTTTTATTTGGTAAATAAATGAAAAAAAAAATAGTTTAAAAACTAATACTGAATTTAGCAGATTGATTGTTGAAACTAATGAAGAAGAAAAACTATGGCAGGCTGATTGTTAAACTTTTAAAGAAAGTGTATGCTTCTTAAAATTAATGAAGAAGAGAGTTAAACTAATAAAGAAGAATATTTTTGTCGGACTGATTATTATAATTAAAAAACAGACTGATTTTTTTGTGCCATTACATTCTTAAAATTTAAATAAAACAGTTAAGAAAAAGATACAGTATTTTATTGTTTTCACATCTCTGATTCTTATTGTAGATAAAACATTTCAAATGTAGAAAGTTATTTCATTATAAGGTCCATACAGCTAAATAGCCCTGTAGAGATTATCGTTTCTTTGAGATACAGCAGATCCGCTGCCTGGG
>NW_021134943.1:0-1717 GCF_004193835.3 Ostrinia furnacalis
CTAGTTATACCACCAAAAAAATTGTGATTGTAAACATAATTTTAGTTACAGCAATGACAAACGATAAAGAGATCTTTGTCTTAAATTTATGCTCCTCCATCTTTCCCCATTGTAATGTTATGAATTTCATTTTGCAATAAAAATACCATAGTTATGACTCGATTGTCGTAATGAACGAACTTTGTAAACCTTGCAGGTTTGTACGGAACCCTCGGTGCGCGAGTCCGACTCGCACTTGGCCGGTTTTTTTTTCTTTTATGGCTTTTTTCATAAAGAGGTTGCATACTTTGTGACTTTCAGCTTCTACGTCGGCGGCAACGGCAAGGTCTACGAAGGGGCCGGCTGGCTGCACGTGGGAGCGCACACTTACGGCTACAATAAACGCTCTATTGGCATCTCCTTTATCGGGAACTATGAAAGTAAATATTGTTTTACCTAATACGAGTAATAGACCTAGTGCGCCCGCGGCTTGAAAAACCCATATCACTTAGGGGTATGAATAAACTTCCTATTCTCAGACCTGAATAAAGGCATAAGAATCGGTCAAGTCGTTTCGGGCGTCTTTGATACAAACATTGTGGAACGAGAATTTTATGTAGGTATTAGATGTTTCTTTCAATTAGGTACACATTGAATTTTGAGGTGTACAATATGGCTGTGGTGTGATAATTACATAATTACAGCGTCGCCGTTTGATACTAATTACGGGACCACTACAAGCGAGCTAGTAATTAGTCTTTCCTGCTAAAAAAAACAAAAGAAAACTGGTTCATAAACTTTAGCGCAAACCCATAAGATTCACTTTCATTTTACTTGCAGACTTTCGTAACCTACTGTTACAGTAGCATTATTAAATTTTTCCAATTCTCATTTCCAGCTGACGTGCCAACGGCTCAGCAGTTAAACGCAGTGAAGGCCCTCCTTAGGTGTGGAGTGGAGAATGGTCACCTAACCTCAAACTACCACGTGATCGGTCACAAGCAAGTACTCGCCACTTTGAGTCCCGGCAGAAACTTGTGGGCAGAAATCAGGACTTGGCCCGAATGGATGGACGACGTCAGCTCGATCAAAAATTAAAAGAGATCCGTGCTAATATTATAAATGTCTGTCTGTTACCTATTCAAACTTAAAACTGAACCGATGTAAACTAAGTGAAATTTGGATTAAAAATAGTTATAGACTCTGAGAAAAATAGTTTTTGTGCCAGTTTTTGAAAGAGTGTGTGAGGGTCACGTCAACGGTAAAAGTCTTGCTTTATATTGTCTTGCTTTGCAACCGTATAGCAATACATAATGCTAACTTTCAGAAAGTGTTTTTATTGCACTATGGTAATAATATGTAGATTTTATACTTGAGAGTAGTTTCATAACACTTGTCTTAGTTTTGTGTCAGCGCAATGCTCGAGTATTCCGGATGGATACAATTTAAATCTTATTTTGTATGATATTTCCCTCCAAAGAGAATTTTGAAATGGTATCATTTTTAGATTTTGAATAAATCGCCAAATATACCACCGCGGAGACCCCAATCGCGTCTCTGCGTTCCATTGAATCGTATGAGCGTATGGATTTTTTGCGATATTTTTCACAATTTCTATTTTTAAAAATTACCTATCGATAGCTTACTTTATTCTCATGAATAAATCTCTAAAACTGATAGTTTGGCTAGAAAAAAATATTAATATTTTCTATCCACGCACTACGCCGGCAGCGTTCGA
>NW_021134944.1:0-513 GCF_004193835.3 Ostrinia furnacalis
GTTATTTTTTCATTTCGATATTTTTTCACAAATATACGACCTAAATGTCAATGTGACAGAACCCACAAAGTTGTGGACGCTAGTTGGCGCTGTAATCGTGCACGGAGCCAATATGTGGATTATAAGCATTTACATGTTTAACATCAATATTAAAAAATATTATTATTGAAAGGGGACGTTTCGCACGTTCGTGCGAACGAATTTCCTGCGAAACAACTACTAACCCATAATAAACATTAACAGCGACAGAGATGAAAATAATTTAATTAAAAATAAACACAATACAGTGTGAGTCACGTTAAAGTGTACATATGAAAATAGATGAAACTAGACCTGTTTTTATCGACAAAAAAGAGGTCAAAAAATTTTTGAGATTTTTTTTAAATTTTTTATAGAATTTTTTTTCTTCCAATTACTTGTTGTAAAGAAAACGTAATAACTTTTAAACTAAGCGGTATATCTTGATAAAATAAAAACAGTAATAATGCAAAATAACAAGCGACACTAAAATAA
>NW_021134945.1:0-660 GCF_004193835.3 Ostrinia furnacalis
CTGACATTAGCGATCAAAATGAATTTTTTCTTTGGCTAAGTTGCACCACCTGACGTGACCTAACTTTGACCGTAGCTTTGGCGATAACCGGTGTTTTTTGTATGGAGTTAGGCAGACTTTTGACGCTTGTCAAAGTTGAAGTAAGATGGTGCAACCCAGCTTTTGTTCGACAATAGATTTTATGTCAGAATTGTTCATAGAGTACGTGCAGTCAGATGATACAATTGAATTATTATGACGCGCTCAGACGCTATTTTCTACCTGAATAGAATCTATTAGTGTAAAAAAACTAGAGATGAAACGGATATCCGGCAACTATCCGGTAGGCCGGATATCCGGCCCTAATTTACTATCCGGCCGGATACCGGATAGTAACTCACTATCCGGCCGGATACCGGATATTAAAAAAAAACGACAATTTCCTATTAATAAAATGAAATACATTAATATTTGAGGTAAATATCAATAAAATGGCTTACAATAATTTGTGCAATAATGATGGCTTTTATAAAGTCCAAAATTTACAAAAAAGCCATATTAAGGCCTTTTTAAAACTAATTTATTTTTCTGGGCTATTCACTCTAATGACGAATACATAGATAAATAGTAAATATCTGTTAATCCCAACTATCCCAACTAATATTATAAATGCGAAAGTAA
>NW_021134946.1:0-1029 GCF_004193835.3 Ostrinia furnacalis
CCATCGGCCTGCCGCGCAGTCCAGTCAAACTGATGCACACCGGCCTTGCGGGTGGCGCCGGCCCATTGATCGACCACTAGCTGCAGCTGTTGTTGCTGTTGCTCAGCACTACCTGGCAGCAGCGGCTTAATGACGCGCCACCAGCTGCGTAGCTCCGGATACCAACGCGGCTGCTCGCCCAGTAACAGCAATTGCTGTGGCTGCGCTAATGGCTGTGGCTGCGCTAATGGTTGTGGCTGCGCTAATGGTTGTCGCTGCGCCATTGTGTGCGGCTTCGCGGGTCCGCTATCGTGCTGGCTGGCGGCGGTATCAGCTTGTAACCAGACACTCAAGTAAGGCCGTTTGCTATGGGCGCCTTGTGGTGGCAGTTCAATGCTCAGTCGCACTGTGGCAGCTTGTTGCAGCCTTGGGTCCTGTAACAGCGGGTACCACAATTCGGAGACTTGCAGCTCAGCTGTTTGTAGAGCATGGGGTTGTAAAGAAGAGCCTTGCAGAGCAGAGGTTTGTTTCTGCTGATACCACAACGCGGCATATGGCCCGCTTTGCTGGCGGCGCAGTTGCGCCGGGCTAGCAATCAGGGCCTGAGTTTGTAACCAGCCCTGGCTAAAGCTTTGCGCCACCACCTGCACCGCCGTGCCGGCGGGCACTGGCCAGGCTTCCTGTACCAGCCACACCTGGCTGTAACGGCCGGCAGCCGTGCGCGGCGCGTCAGCGGTGTCACTTTGAACCAGTACCGCATTCTGCAGCAGGATTTGGCCAAGTGGCTGTGAGCCGGCATCTGGCGCCACATTCAGCCTGATAGCACTGCCGGCGACGGCCTGCCACTGGTTAAACTTCAGTTGTAATTGCCGGGCCTGTGGCCAGAACAGCCGGCTTTGTTGCCAGACGTCATCCAGCAATACGGCGCTGGCGAATTGCTGTAAATCCGGCAGCACGCCCTTACTTTGCGCCAGCCATTGGCGCGCCAGGCGGCGGCTGTCGACCCGGTCCGGCGCCAATATGCGACCCGCTACTTCGGCTTGTGTTGTG
>NW_021134948.1:0-2699 GCF_004193835.3 Ostrinia furnacalis
GGTATTACTTGACTCTACACAAGGCTTACTGAATGAAAGTCCGAAGGTCACTGTAGAAGTACTTTTATTCTTGATCTCACAATAGGTAATACTATAAGTATTGCAAACTCAACAAAATACAATGTGTCCTTACAATCTTAATTGATTTCGTAGACTTTCTTCAAAATACTTACATTAAATTATAATAAATAAAAGAGTAACTAATAAAAGTAACTTAAGTATCACTTAATAATTAGGAGTACATAAGAGTATGATTACCTACCTAATTATTGATATTTATGATGAAAATAATATTACATACATATTTTACTTTTAACAAGTCTATTATTTAGTAGCTACCAATAATTTTAAAATAAATGCAGTCTTCTGTAATCTTAAAAAAAGCAAATTCTATCGGTCGGTATAAAAATATCAGTAAAATGAAACAAACGCTGCCTGGCCGTAACAGCGTATTACACTTGAAAATTTCGACGGGTTCATCCAGTGTCCAAGTAGCTCAGATGGAAGAGCAAGCAGTCGCCCGGCAAGCGTAAGGTCGTGGGTTCGATTTCCCGCCAGGCAGTTCAATTTTACAAGTTATTTATAATTTACAAAATATTAGTCTTGTGATCCTTGCAAATTATAAAATCTGTTAGAAGGGTGGTAAGACAAACATTAAAATAAAATATTATTATATAAAATAGATGATGATGATGGCTTTTAGTGACTGTTAGTCACTATTTGATGTAATGGCGCTTGTGTGGGACACGCGATTTTGTGCCATATGAGGCTCTTAAGTTTCATTTCGGCGATATGTATGGCATAAGTTATAAATAATAAACTTTGGAGCCAGTGCAGCCATAAAATCTTCATACCTACTTACCAACACTAATCCTTTTTAGGGTAACTTAAAAAGGAAGGAGACCACTGTTACAATTTATTGCTATCGAGTACCTGTGCCTGATTGTTTCTCGCAGAAAAGGTAACTATTCATAACTTCAAACAAAGCAATAATCTTTTTACAACCTTTTTATCTTTTTGACTAAGTAACACTTCGAAGAAATGTGAATTTGAAAATATTTATTTTAATTTAACGTATTCGCTCTGCATATCTGTGCTTTTAAACCTATTGTTAAAATAATGAATGTTTTACTAAAAATACTCCTTTAATTTTTAATACCTTCAGATTTTAAGTACCTGTGTTCTTCGTTGTGGTATTTTAGAAAACAAAACAAATTATTAACACAGACCAAAATAGAACATCCATCCAGGATAGAGTATATTGGCACTAGGACAGGTGCATAACTAGGGACTTTATTATTTTATGTATGTGTTATAGTCAAACCTAGAAGTTCAGGCGCTCCTAGGTTTGACTAGTCAATCCTCAGGTTTGACTTGAAGTCTTAGTGAAAGCCCAAGCATTTCGGCCTTTGACTAAAGATTGTTAGTCAAACCTAGGAGAAACTAATTTGGTCAGTTTAACTTCGAAACTCCATTTAATCCTTCAAGTTCCGCGAATCTAGACACAATAGATAATCAATTGTTATGACATTAATTAATGCCGTCTGGGACTCAACCGGTTTTAATGAAATCGGGGTTTGACTAGTCAAACCTCAATTAAAACTTTAATCTAAACTATACTTCATTATGTTATAGAACTTATTGCATAGGCGTTACGTTCGGTTTTCTTTAGGAGGTATACTTATTTACTGCGGTTGTTTGTCAGTGTTTCGAGATTGATCTTGAAATTACACTTTTAGGGTTCTGTATCTTAAAAGGTTAAGGGTAAAAACGTAATTTAAAAAAACCCAAATGTTTAAGGGGGACTCCTATCAGCAAACGTGATTTTTTAACGGCTTCGATATTAATAGCGGCAACAGATGAACGCTTAAAATATTTCAATATTTAGTTGCATATTTATTATTTACTTAAAAATTAATCATTAAATTAGAATTAAATAAATATTTAAGGGGGACTCTCCCATACAACAATAAAAAAGTCGTACGGAAACCTCCGTGCGCGAATCCGACTCAAACTTGGTCGGTTACAAGATTGCATTTATACAGGGTGGAAACGATAAGTGATCTCACTCGATTATTTCTAAACTATACAAGATATTGAAAATCTGAAAATTCAATGTTTCCAGCTTCCAGAAGCTGGAAACATTGAATTTTCAGATAGATCCAGTTTATTCTGTAACCTATTATTGGTACCGTTTAAAAGAGCTCTTGAAGCACTTTCAGGATCAGTAACCAGTTTTTCAATATCTTGTATAGTTTAGAAATAATCGAGTGAGATCACTTAACGTTTCCACCCTGTAGATGAGCAACTATGCCATCGCATAATTCACCTCAGGGATGTTATGGATATCCGTAACCGTAACCGAAACCGATTCAAAAGTTTCGGATAGTTTAGGTTAAAGGCGAAGTGTAAATCTTAATGGTTTTTTTAATATTTGTTACTTGTCTGGCATTCTCTGGCACAATCTGATATCCCCGCCTATTTTACCATTATCATAGGTGCCGTTATAGTACCTACATAAAGTGGCTGTATGGGTCGCGCAGCAATTATCCGAAACTTTCGGATAATCCGAAATGATTTCTTATCCGTAACCGTAACCGAAATCAGTATAATATTATTCTAATACTTATCCATAACCGAAACTTAATATTCATTACATCCCTGCATAAAATAACAGAAATTGCTCCGATATCTTCTAG
>NW_021134949.1:0-805 GCF_004193835.3 Ostrinia furnacalis
ACTGCGTGCGGTCGTTGCGCGTGCGCACAAAGGAATGAGACCGCTCGGACACCGAGCCCACAGCGTGGTAGGGGTGGGATTGCCCGCTCTTTTGTTTTTTACTACTACTACGCTGAATATTGTGTGCGGATTGGCTTGTCGTACAGGGGTACTACACGGTAAAATAAATCTCGGAGGCGAAAACAGGATAATTATATTATTGTTAACATCAACCGGCTTGAATTTCGTGATTCGATGTAAAGTATTGTTATAGTAATGCACAGCACAGCTGAATTTAAATTATTATGGAACCATTCATATCGTCCGCACAAACTAAACATCTTGTAAAGGTGTGATTTTAAAGTTCTTATTACTCGTTCTACAATAGAAGCTTTTTTAACAGAGTATGTGGAATAATGATTTAAGCCATGTTTTTTCATTAACTGCTTAAAAGAAGTATTATAAAACTCTGTCCCCAGGTCTGTTTGCAAGTTTGTAGGCTTTCTTGTCGATTTAGATAATACAGTGTGAGTCACGTTAAAGTGTACATATTAAAATAGATGAAACTAGATCTATTTTTATCGACAAAAAAGAGGTCAAAATTTTTTTGAGATTTTTTAAAATTTTTTTATGGAATTTTTATTTTTCCAATAAAACGTAACGTTGTAAAGAAAACGTTATAACTTTTAAACTACGCGGTATATCCTGATAAAATAAAAACAGTGTAATGGCGGAGTTACATTAATAACCATTAAAACGATAGCTCGTTCGCACGCGTCGAGGCGATGGGCGCGACTGGTCAATAAGGTCGAGTTCCGCGGACCAC
>NW_021134950.1:0-749 GCF_004193835.3 Ostrinia furnacalis
ATAACAGCGCGCTGCTGTCCATTTCTTATTGTAAAGACAAAAGCCTTATTGTGACGAAAATACTCAAAATTTTAATAAGGTTTCTTAGAAAAAAAAAATTTAAACAACGAATTGAAATTGATAATGTAAAAATCTTGAAAAAAATATTCTGACTTTGACCTTCAATATCTCCTAAACCACAAGTTTCCCAGGTATGGTCCAAAAGAAAAAAATGATCCCCATGATGTGGAGAATAAGTAGTCTTCGGCTTCGGGATAGGTTTTTTTACACCCGTTATATTAAAACAGATTTATCAATAATCCAACAAATTTTCCCACGTTTATATGCTTTTTAAGTAAATACTAAACGCAGTCACGCGCGATCAGCGATACGTCCTTATTACTATTCTCGTAAGGTTGACATTTGTAACAAAAGTTAAGCGCATTTTGAAAATTTATTGTCTATACAATATGTACAGAATTGACCTCTCTACAGATTTATTATAAGTATAGATAAATAAAATTTATTTTATTTTATTTTATTAGGGATAACAAACAATTGTACAAACAGTTTTACAACATTAACCTTAGACATTCTACACTGCGCCTCTAGTCCCAAACTAAGCAAAACTTGTACTTGAAACAACGGATATAAACATGACATTTGTAACAAAAGTTAAGCGCATTTTGAAAATTTATTGTCTATACAATATGTACAGAATTGACCTCTCTACAGATTTATTATAATTATCCTGCTTTCGCCTCCGAGAT
>NW_021134951.1:0-927 GCF_004193835.3 Ostrinia furnacalis
TGTTTGTTTTATATGGAATTTTTATTGTTTTAAACAATTTTTATAATTTATTATACATACACTCGCATTTTCGGCTTTTAACTTGGGATTGTAATTTATCCAATGCATGATTTACTTAAAATGGGAATAATGTTTGTTTTGAATTATTTAAATTTTTATTATTTTAAACAAATTTTACTCTTAACCGATTTATTTTATATTTTATAATTATACAAATATACATACACTCGCATGTTTGGCTTTTCACTTAGGATTGTAATTTATCCAATGTATGATTTTATTGTTTTTAATGTTTTATTGTTTGTCTGCTAGCGCATCACCTTATGTACCTAAGATACTATGCAAACAACCTGGGGGTGGAGCACTGGTGACCTGAAATACGGGTTTCTCTGAAACCTATATCAGGCACCAGTCTCTCACACACAAGATGCCTCAAATATGTAATACTCATTATAAGAATGTATTTTTTTTTGTGTGTGAGAGAAATAAATATGATTTTATTATTATTATTAAAAATTTATGGATTTAACTAAAAACTTGCGCACACGTCCACTCTAAACTGTTCCCGCGGACGGATTGTATTATAAGTAGGCAAGGCTGAGTTAGATGGTGACGGTTGTACCCACTCTTTCCTACTGGGGCCTTCATTACGTTGTTGCAAGTAAAGTGTGTTAAGTTCCTTTTGAACATATTCAAGGGCCTTTTCCATAGTTTGTGGTCTCATACAACGGATTCTAGAGCCCAAGGGATCTTTTAAGCCACGTAAATAGGCTTGAAGAGTGAGTTTACTATAAAGAGTGCGTTTTGCCTCGACTGTGGTAGGGACGGACTCGTTAAGAGTTATGTACGTCATAATAGTGCTATATAAATTTTGGCAACGTTCGTAAAACTCTTGAGGAGAGTTAGAACCTTGAGTTTGCATTGATA
>NW_021134953.1:0-1241 GCF_004193835.3 Ostrinia furnacalis
AAACCCCCCTCTCCCCGCCGGCTCAAGGGCTAAGGGCGGGGACTTTTGCTATGTTCACCACCTAACTTGGCTAAATAAAGTCCCGAGGTCAGAAATTGTGTTCCACGGATTTCTCTCTACACCGTCGTTAAGGCATTCATTGACTGGACTAAAGCACTAATTGATTTGATATGCCAAGGCTACTGAAATGTGAGGAATAAAAAAAACCTTGCATATTTCATATTGATAGTTGCTTTAACGGCGGTGGAAAAAGAGCCTAACCTTACAATGCACCGAACATTGTAGCAGCGAACTATGGGCAAATTGTGAATTACTTGCGGCGAGCTTTGACACGCTTTTATAATGCACGCGCGGCACAAAGGCGCCTGTGTTCGGCGTACGAAGAAATTTTTGGTTTCGGAACGGGTGGGGAATTCAGAATGGAAGCTTTAGATTGTAGGTACTAGGTACTGCAGATATACGGCTTCTTATGTAATCATTATTGAGTTTACGTATAGTGTGTGTGAGTATTTTCATATGTATTTTCACTTTATTTTTCTGTGTTCACATTTCAATATTCATCGAACTCCTCTTATGTTCTTCTGATTAAATTCGTTGAGGGTCCAATGACAGTTTAACTTTCCCCGGGACGAACTTGACCTTCATTGGTTGGGTTTTTATTGGCGGTTAATTTAAGCTGTAGATCCACGCTACACAGGAGTTGCAGCGGTGGGAACGAGAGGTGGGAATAGTCCCGATTTCAAATACGAATTTGAGTTTATTTTTTTTTATTATTATCCTCTTATTTACTAGTTAACACGCCTTTCTTTCTCTGTTTGGCCAATGTTTGAATGTTGGAAAATGATTTTGGAATTCATTCTGTCATTTTTATCACTTTAACAAGTGCAATAAACAGTTATTTACTAAACGTTAGAAGTAATTTTTATTGGTACAAGTATTTTTCGGCTTCCGATTAAAGTGTGTTTGGTGAAGTGGAAATATACTTAATCGGATTTTGTTTTAACACTGTTTTCATTGATGTTTCATCAATCATACTTACTCGATTCTAAATCATCGTCTTTAGTTGTTGATGCATTCGCTTCGATCCAATGAGTTCGGCTGATAAATTGAAACAATATGGATTCGGTTCATAAATAAAAGAAGAAATTTCTTTTACAGCTTAAATAAATTCATAATAATAAAAGAATTGAACTACAAAAGCAGAGCAGAAAAAACCGGCCAAGTGCGAGTCGGGCTCGCGC
>NW_021134954.1:0-1061 GCF_004193835.3 Ostrinia furnacalis
CACGCGATAACTCCGCCAATTATGAACCGATTTGAACAAATCTTTTTTCGGCGTATAGGTAATACCTCAAGGGTGGTCCCATTTAAATTTAATAATAAAAAAACAACCCCCCAAGGGTGGAAAATTGGGGATGAACTTTTTTATACGCAATATCTCCGCCGATTATAAACCAATTTGAACGATTATTTTTTTTTGAATAGGTATTATCAAAAGGGTGGTTTCATGCGAATTTGAAGAAAATATTTCACCCCCAAGTGTGGAAAATTGGGGATGAACTTTTTTATAATATACATTAAGAATACAATTTGAACGATTATTTTTTTTGAATAGGTATTATCAAAAGGGTGGTTTCATGCGAATTTGAAGAAAATATTTCACCCCCAAGTGTGGAAAATTGGGGATGAACTTTTTTATAATATACATCTATACTTATAATAAATCTGTAGAGAGGTCAATTCTGTACATGAAATATATTTTCAAAATAACTATCAGGGGGTGATTAGTGATCGATACTGATGCCAAAAATGCAATCAGTAAAATTTTTGTCTGTCTGTCTGTCCGTCTGTCTGTCTGTCTGTCTGTCTGTCTGTATGTTCCTTATAGAAACAAAAACTACTAGACGGATTTTAACGAAACTTGATACAATTATTCTTCATACTCCTGGGCAGGTTATAGTATACTTAGGAATTCCCACGGGAACGGGAATTAGCGGCAAAATTCTTTTGCGTGAAAAATCTAAACCGCTTAAGTTAGACGCTTGAAATTTGGCATGCAGATATCTTAGTAAATTTAAAGCTTAGTTACAAAAGGATATTGCAAAATTCCTACGAGAACGGGAGTTAGCGGGAAAAAACATTTGTATGAAAAAATCTAAACCGCCTAAGTTAGACGCTTGAAATTTGGCATGCAGGTATCTTAGTAAACTTAAAGCTTAGTTACAACAGGATATTGCAAAATTCTTACGGGAACGGGAGTTAGCGGGAAAAAAACATTTGTATGAAAAAATCTAAACCGCGTAAGATAGATGAAGGGGCTAAAACGAGATCCACGTGTTAGAATAT
>NW_021134958.1:0-2944 GCF_004193835.3 Ostrinia furnacalis
GCTGAGCGGGCGCCTTTTTGGCTCGGGATCTTTACTGGTCTGGCTGGATTATTTTACTGTTTTTTTTTTTCTTTATGTACCTTTTAACACTTGTAAATGTCATTTTTTGTCCCGTGCCAAATAAAGATTTATTATTATTTATATTTTCTTCTTAAAGATTCTCGGAACTGGTTGTTCCGGTATTGAAAGAGAACCTCACGGGTTGTTAACCAAGTGATGGTCCTCTTGTAGGAATCGCCGTACAATTCGGCACGTATTGAGAATTGCAGCTTTCTGCATATTGTAAAAGGTATTAGTCGGTAGGTCTAACGTATTTAAACTATTTTTCAGTTGTTGAGGTATGAAGATTATTACATATTATGACGTGACAGCATATAAATCTGAAGGAAATCTCAAGTCTCGCTGACGTTTGACTTTACAAAAACACTCTCCCGTACCGCTCCCATACCTCAGGCACTGATTGAGTTGAGCGCTAGACCTGTATCTAGTTCGTATTTGTAAGGTCTAAGGGTATTTTTACTTAGAGCATTTTCATCACCAACATAGATTCCTAGCAGCAACAATTTTCGTAATACGGTTCTTTTACTACCGTTTGGTTGTAACAGTAAGTCAGATTTTACTTTTTTTTTTTTAATTTATTTAGGAAAACAAACAACTGAACAATACATATTTTTCTTAAGATACTTCAATAAATTTTAATATTAAAACTAAGTAATTGGACAGTCAACACCGTTATCCTAGTTTAATAAAATGAACATGCAATGTACGTACCCAACAGATACTTAGTAAATTACCACTACTAAATAAATGCGAAAGTGTCAACAAAACGCAAAGGCCACTCAATGGGATACTTGGATGATTACTTATTACACATCTGGCAGGACTTCCATGTTTATATCCTGTAATTCTTGCAATATAAACTTTTAAAACCTATCATTCGCGTGCTGCAATCCTCAAGAGAAATTATAATTAATGGAAAATGAAACAAAATTGCTTCATAGGAACGTTGGCAGTACTAACATTTTGCGGGGATACCGACAGGTAATACTTCAAACGACATTCCGCCGGAACAAAGCTAGAAGTCACGGAACGAAACATAAAGCCGGCTACTGAGTGTACGACTTTCGGTAATTACAAAAACTCAAATCGAAGTCTATAGTATTTTTTAATAAGAAAGAAAATAAACAGAATAATTTCGTCACCGTTACGTTAATACGGTAATACAATTATTAGTACCTGCTGTCATACTTCATTGCTAATTGTAGAAAAAAAAAGTATCTGCAACTGTTGGATGATTTTGATTTGATATTTGATATTCCATTCACCCAAGAAATCTTATTATGTTTTAGCCCTTCATATTATTTTCAAATTTACAACAAAACTAAGCTTAACAGTGTAGCTCAAACCCGCGAGCATCAAACATACGACATATGATAATTATCCTGTCGGTCGATTATTTTTAAAGTATCAAAAGCTGAATATTGCATTTCAACTGAAAAACCATGCGGATCCTGAACAGTTTGCATTGCAAATAGTTATTATGAGTACTCTATGTAACCCAATAAAAGACACTACATGTTGAAAACCTTCTATCTTTGGAGTAAAATGCACGCGTGTCTCGCTATTCTAACGAATTCTCCAATACCTATTTCTGTCACTTCTAAGCTCAAGCAGCCTTTAGCAGCCTGTAATACTAAAATATGCTAAAGGTATCATTGCCACTCACTGAAAAACATTGTCAATTCGGATTTTCGAAAAGTCGAATCTCAAACAGCTTGCTTTGCAATAGTCAACAACGTCGCCTAGGCCACAAAAAGCGGCCAGTGATATGCTAAGCGGCTGATAAACGCCGGCGCCGGTCGCATGCTGGCCGCTACGTGCCGATTTTATGTCGAAGCCATTACAGATGTATAGGAAAATATATTATGCTGAATTAGATTGCTTAAATGCAATAATTGTAATTATTAAAATATAGTACAAACTAAAATTCTCATTAAAGTTTCAATTTTAATGTCAATGAATTCAGTAAAATACCTATAAAATGGCATTGATTATAAGAATATAACATTATGTACATTTAAGTATGTTAAATGACATTTTGTTTTCAATAGTAGGTAGATAGAGGCAATGACACATTATGGTAAGCAACAAAAATAAAATAAAATAAATATAAGCTGTGTTCTGTCACTTCTGTCCACTGTTCTTAAATATCATATGATGTGACTAAGTAAAATTATTTTTGAGCACAAGCATCACACAACTTTTATGGGAAATGTCATTCAAATCACAAAGTTAGTGTTCGACTTTAATACTCTACCTACCTACTCGTAGTCAGGACACCTAAGTAGTTTGTACTCATATTTTCTACAATGCAGTATATTTTGCTACTGCATTCATATCTAATTCCTCCACGATCACGTCCCTTACAAAGTTCCTCGTTATAAATTACAGGAATTCAAATAATACGGGCATAATTAACATAAATAGTTTATACAAACGATTCATTAGCGTAAACCCCACGACGTAATGAGAGGTTAATTTAAATATCTTCATTTTAGTAAAGGTAAAAACGTTGTGACGTTAATAGTGACGTGCGACACGTTTCCGAAATAACCACGGAAATTCAGCGGTGGTTTTATTCAATTTGACATTAAGAAATTCTACTTGAATACCATGAATGTGAAATAGAAAAACTATTGTTTTGTGTCATGCCATCAGAGACTTGTGGAAACTTAGGGGTGGGTGAAGAAATTTTGGTTCTCCTCTATGTTACTATTAAGGAAATACCGTTATTTAAAGCGTATAGCGCGTAAGTAGGTACGTTATTTCTGACATGAGACTTAGATTGAGTTGCACCAAATTCCACCATCTTTTGACAAACGTCAAAAATCTGTCAAGTTCCATACAAAAAACCGGCCAAGTGCGAGTCGGACTCGCGCACCGA
>NW_021134961.1:0-2765 GCF_004193835.3 Ostrinia furnacalis
ATACTAAACAAAAATAAACTAATTTCACAATAGGGATAGGCAAACTGTATTCGTTAGTAAAACAATTCAATTCGTTTATTTATTGCTAGTCTTAAATATTTGGAATGTAAGCTTACTTGATTGGATTACTTGTGTAATACAAAAAGTGTATGTTAGACATTTTTCAATGACTGTTAACGTCAAAACAATCATAAAAACAGTCCCATTCAAACGCGTCATTACGTGGTAATAATCAAATAGGCAGGAATTTTCATGATAATTATTTCATAATTGAAGAAAATAAGTACTTAATAGGTAAGTAGGACGACCCCTTAATGAAGTATGCTAAGCTAAAGCAGGAAAAACGAAATTTCATGGGCGTGAACTGTTTAAATTATGAAATATAATATCCAGCTTTTATTTAGCATTAAAGCTCGTTATAATAAGGTATTATCTACACCTAACAAAAACATCTCTCAAATCAGGTTCATTCGAACCAAACAGACGGGATGAAAAGCATTTAACTGTACAAACAACAAAAAGGTTTTAACCTTTTCGTACATTACTTATTCACAAACAAGCCTCCGCCTTGTTACTACTAAATCAGTGTGAAAAAATTCCAGTCTAGACACCTATTTATAACTAATTTAAATCTACTCGCGATTGTTCAGAATTGAACTCTGTTAAATTCACAGTAGAGTTCAAGTGCGGTTGCAACGCGAGCCGGTGTAAAACTAATAGAATGTGTAATGAGATTGAGGGTGCGATTAAGAAAAGGCGATAAAATTACGAGGGGTTTGTGATTTGCAAAGTTAGAAAGTTTTGTACTGAATTGAATTTTATATTTATCTATTTGCTAGCTTTCCGCACACGGCTTCGCCCGCGTGGAATTTTGTCTATCGCCGAAAAACTTTATCGCGCGCGTCCCTGCTTCAAAGACCGGGATAAAAACTATCCTATGTCCATTCCCGGGACTCAAACTATCTCTATGCCAAATTTCATCAAAAGCGGTTCAGTGGTTTAGGCGTGGAAGCAAGACAGACAGACAGACAGACAGACCGAGTTACTTTCTCATTTATAATATTAGTATAGATAGTATAGATAAGGTGCTAACATAACAAAGTCTGACATCAAGATTAGTACTTCGTCAAGAATCTCAAGAAGACTTTTACATTCAGTATTATAAATAAAAATTTTCGTGCGCCCCAGCATCTCTACTAGCGTCGAATGTAGGTTACTCAAGAAATGATGATCATATACCTACCTAACCACAAACGTTCTAAATTTTACGAAAAGAATAAGCTTCTAACCTGAAATTATTTAATTTCTCTCTCGAGGTAAAAAAAATCATCAACCTCTATCAATCCTTTTAATTAACCATCATAAGAAAAAATCACGGCAGACGAAGATTAACAAACCAATCAGCGAAATCGACCTGTAATCGAAATTCCCTGGATTTTCCGGATCAAAATCTAGCCGGATCGAATCAAAGCTATAGATATCATCCGGATACCGCTCGTAATCCTGACAGGTCTCTACTGAGGTGGGTAATAAGCCCCGATTGGATTTATTAACGAGCGATAATGGAATCAGCCACCGTTTCCATTGTTGGAGCAAACGAGAACGCGAACGGTTTTCAGGCTTATTAAGCTTAGAGCGAATTAGATACAAAGCTCGCATTGGTTAGGATTTATCTGAAAGATAAAGCACAGATACAGGTAACATAAAGTGGACAATACTAAGCAAAAAAGTTGACTGAAGACTGATATTATGGACAAATTTTAACTGACTTTAATGTTGTATGTTCGACTGTAGGTATTATAATTATTTTTTTCACTAATCGTATCTGCCTTAGAATTATTGACAGGTATTTGAGTTCGACTAATTCTGGAATGGAAGCCACGTTTTAGCTATTAGTAACCCTTCAGCATGATGAAGCAGCAGAAAACGCAAGGTAGAAACAAATTCGAATTTTTATTTCTATGCATGCCTTTTTAGCGTATACTTACACGCGTCGCAAATATTATAATAGATTACTCTACCACCACTTCAAAACAATGTTCCTACCGCTGTGACTCTTGTGCGGTCAGGCAGGATCTACAGCNTCTACAGCTTGACCGCCAATAAAAACCCAACCAGTGAAGGTCAAGTTTGTCCCGGGGGAAAGTTAAACTGTCATTAGTCGTGCAACGAAATTAACCAGAGGAACATAGGAGTTCGAAGTTAAGATTCGACTTCTCATGACAGATGACAAAAGAGATCTAAGTAAATACGTTTTCTAAAGCATAATGTTTACCAGAGGACTGCCGTACCTAGTCCATCGTCCGTACTCACAAACGATGCTTGTTTAAGTGAAACACCAAAGAGAACGCACAGCGTTAAATAGAGCTCTGTGATTGGTTCGTGTGTCACCCTGTGCGTCCACGCGCACTGTGAGACCTCATAGTAATGTTTGTGAATATAGGCGTACCTATAATATAATATTTTATGACTATCAGAAATCAATAACTGCAACTTTTCCGACAGTGGAAACGCGTCGCGGCGTATTTATTATTTTCACGTAGTATGCATTCGGCATCACACGTCTGCTTCCTTCAGTGCCATTAATATTCTATCGCTCCCAGCTTATTATCAAGCTGGGATTGAACAGCCAGTCTGCTGCACATAATGCACAATACACAAAATCACATTAATATTAAGTATAAGGCGAAAATTTGCGAGTGTGATATTTGTTACTTCTTCACATCTAAACGGTTGGAGCGATTTTACTAAAATTTGGTATGGCT
>NW_021134962.1:0-755 GCF_004193835.3 Ostrinia furnacalis
CTGGCATCCTGACAACTTAGCGAGGATCCTTCCAAACCGGCCAAATGATTGGAAAATGCAGTGAGACGACCTTTTATGCTTCCACGTATCCTTTTTAAGTCCTTATCGTCCATCATTTTGGGAGACTGAGGTCGGCTTGGTACTTTCAATTCACTTGTCATCCTGGAATGTATACAATTGAAAACTTTTACTTATGTACTTAGTACTATTATACAATATAGAACGTTATAACAAATGAGTGAATTGAGGTGTGGAATAGATGCAATTATTAGAAAATATAAAAACAATTAATACGGAATTTGGATAAATTAATTAAATTACAATGATTGGAAATTATTATTGAGACTAATATTCACAATAAATACGAAAATATAAAGTGGAATTATAACCTATAAAATCACGACCGTTACAGTGAGTGTTAAAATAATGATAATTTGGCTTAAACAAATACTAGATAAATTATTCGGCACTTAATTGCGAATGTATTAACAAAATAATAATATTTAACTAGCTTAACAGATTGCCAAATGTATCTACACTGCTACATTTAAATTGTAACGGGTAGGTAAATCGGTTACACAGTCATTATTTCACAAATTTTGCATAAAATACACATTAATGATTACTAACCTGATATATCCTTACAATTACAGTTAAAATATACCTTATTAGAGTGCTGGGTCCTAAAATTAATCACTTTTTATCCCTTTTCTTGGCATTGTGCATTTAAAGATACGTTGATCAAAACAAAAATA
>NW_021134963.1:0-746 GCF_004193835.3 Ostrinia furnacalis
AACAAACAATACCATCCATTAAAGGCTCCAGACATCAGTGTGGAGCAGAATCAGCGCAATAAAAAAATAGCGCAATATTTTGTTGCAATTTCTTACAAAACTTGCGCGCAAAAAGCAAAACTAGTATGTAAATCATCAAACTTCTAACGCTCGTAACTCAGTTCAGACTGAGTTTAGAGGTACCTATGCCATAGTAAGTTTGATTTATTACACTATTTTGTAATCAAAAAATAATGGTTTGGTCGATGGCCGCGCGAAAAAAAAAGACGCCACCTTCCATACAAAATCTGGCATTGCCATTTGACATTTCCTTAGCTATTCTAGCTAATTATTATCGACTGGTGTGTAAATAATAAAAACAGCGCTTTTATGCGTCAGTAATAGTCGGTCATTCCATGCACATGTCCCAAATTAACGCGCGGCGGGTAACATGGAACTTTACTGTTTACAATTATTTTACGTGGTTCATTACTGTAACTTATACAGGGTGTAACAGACAGGTAAGTAGGGTGTAACATTTCTAAATGGGAAAAGGTTACGATTTTCCCGGAAAATTCTCAATTAAAAAAAAATCAATTTGTATTTGAAATCAACGGTAATTTTGTTGACATAAATAAGCTTTGTAGCTCTAACACCATGAACATATTTTACAGATGCATAAGTAGCTAGGTGGAAAAATAAAAAATCAGAAAATAATGTTGGCCTTGGGTAAAAACTGATCATTTATCAAGTTATAGATAAAATAA
>NW_021134965.1:0-3702 GCF_004193835.3 Ostrinia furnacalis
TACTATTACTTATTCTGTGGTATAAGGATAAAATCTCTCTAACAAACTTGACAAATCAAATGAAAGGAAAGCCATAAAATCTTACATTATTTTAATTATTTACAGAACATTTAATGGTAACTATGATAGTGAATTTTCGAATAAAAATCGGAAATCTTTGAATGCTATTTCTTCGAATGCTAGTTCTATTTCTTTTAAAAATAAAGGAATGTTTTCTTTGAGTAAATTATTCTACCTACAGTACTAAGAGTACGTACTTTCCCTCCAGGTGGCATTACAAAATTCCACCCTGTATATTTTTGTTGAAAAATACCATCTATTACTAGTACATAAGATGCTCGTGTTTATAGGTTGCCGTCGTCCGTAAAGCTTGATTATTTTTCGCAGAAAAAGGATACCTACTCGTGGCCGACAAGAGTATACAACGTCGATATTGCTTCACTCCACAGTGTCTACAAAAGGAATACCGTTCAAGCTATGAACTAGATTACTAATACTTGGCAGGGAACTAAAAATAACCATTATTTATGTGTCGTGCAAAGTTTTTTACAAACAAAGTATTTATGTACAAATTGCTGTACACTAAGGCCCAGAACAGACAGTGAAACGCAACTGCAACGAAACTGCAACTTTCTGATGATTCTGATGAGTGAAACTGAAACTGAATGTTTCAAACTGGTCGCGTCATGTGTGGTCTCTCAACGGACGCTATGGCAGAAACTTAGATGCAACTCAAAAGTAACTAGCAGTTGCAGTTTCGTTGCAGTTGCGTTTCACCGTCTGTTCTGGGCCTTACTCGTATCAACTATCAGTGACTACACTGTAGTAGGTATGCTAGTACATAATAGTACATAATACATAATACATATAGTACATAATACATAATAATGATGACCGTTACTGAATTCTTAAGTTTATTTTATTTTATACATTTATAATAAGCTTGTAGATGACAAAATTTAAATTATTAGTCCGTCAGACAGATAATTAGAAATTAGACTCATAATTTTTATTTTCTTTCATAACTAAATAATAATAGTGCTACATCGAGTTGAAATGGCGCGATACGTCACGCTTGAGTAGAATTTTTACTCAAAACTGACGTCACGCGACATTTCAACTCAATATAATACTGTAAAAATTCGATTATGGAAAAAATTAAAAAATATGAGTCTAATATTTTCTAATTATCTGTCTTACGGACTCATTACCCAGTCACCATCCCTATTCCACACACGCTCATGCTAAAAAATTGCAAAAATATCCAACATTACTCATTCGATTTGTTTCACTCCAGAGAAATACCTGAAAATTCCAATAAGAAATCAGGCTGTCGGGAACTTTTCGAATAGTAAAAACTATGAATACAAATATTTTTTGGGTCTGCCTCAACTTGAGGGTCAAGAGATTTTTGTTAATATGATTTGGGGTAGGTAACATTTGTTTTGAATACGAAATATAAAGGAGGCTTTGTCTTGACGAGTTGCTCGTACACTTTTTCACGGAGTTACCAGTTGTCCGAAAATTGTTTGAGGAAATTTTTATTCCTTATGTCTGGTAAGGGATAATATATCGCCTCTATTATGTGAGTACTTAATCGTCAGAAAATTTCGCCGAATTAGTTATTCGCTGCTTATTTCGTCCTTCAGTCTAAACGAGCATCAAAGTTGTTTCTTGTATGGAAAACAAACTTGTTACTTGTAATAATCCAATCCAAGTTTAATACTTATATTATCGTCAGAAAAATATTTTACAACAAAGTATTTTTACTTTCCTCTCCTGAAAATTGGAAACTCCTGATGTTACGAGAACATTCAATATTCATGGCCATAACAATCAAGTGGCGTATTAAAATGTCAAAGGTCGACTCTTCGTGCTCGTATACTGATGAACACCTCGTTTATCGACTAGCTAGATGCAATGTATAACATGAATAATTCAAGCCGGTAACGAGCGCCGCAGACGTATGTATATCTTACAATAATGATCGGAGGTGAGATGCAATTCATAGCGGTGAATGTTATGGTATTGATGCAGTAGTGAAACATATTTTACGTAAGCGAATCATCAAACTATCACTAGTAGATGCTAAGAAAACAACTACCCTAAGTATTATTTATGCGTTAAGTAGCTCTAAGACTATCTATGATTTAAGTCCGATGTATTTGTATCTTTTAAGTCAGCCTAATTTTTAATTGTGCGTTCCAAAGCTCCCCGACCATTGTACATAAAAGTAATAAGGCATTATATCCAGCATATTTTAGGAAGATTCGTTAAAATGTCAACGAAAACACGACACATTTGAAGGCCCCGTTAAATTTCCCCAAAGAGCTGTTTAGAAAATTCTGAATAGCTTGCCATATTCGCGACGTAATAAAAAAGAGCGTGAGCTATTTAAAATATTTTCTACCACCCCTCTAATAGAAATGCATCAGACATCTCTGATGGATTCCATCCAACGCATGGCCAGTCACATTCTTAAGTACATGGTTAAATGATCCAAACACGGCGTCTGTGCCACACAAATACCGCCCTCCACCCGAATTGCTTAGGGTCTATTATAGAAATTACAAGTAAGGACAGCAAACCTTATCATTGTGAAAATGCTGAAATGGAACTTGTATCTACGGAATACGGTTGATTATGAAAACAATTTCGAGAGTGACGCTCTGTCTGTTTCTTATCCACGCCAATTTGAGGTCAGATGAATAAAGATTCAATTCGTGATGGAAATTATTCAGATAATTTATACGGCTTTTTTATACTTCGATTTTTATAGGATTAGCGAACTACGAGTATTACCTATTAAGTCCCAGAAAAGTTATTTGTAGTCAAAGAATAAACAAACCAAATTTTTATAATTTTGTAACTTTAAGGTGGACGCGCACCTGTCCGCGCCGCACTTGCCCAATCATTCCACTTCACCCCACCAAAACGACACCACCGGTGGTGTCATAAGGAATCTCTAGTCCATATGACACCACCCTAGTGATGTCTAGAAGCGCTATTAGAAACACCAGTGGTGTCGTTTTGATGGTGTCAAGTGGAAGGAATGCACTTGGCGCAGACCTTTCCAATGAAAGGTGCATAGGCCAATGCCTATGCACGCGCAGTGATCGCCATCGCTGACGTGATCTGCACGCGTTCTGCAAAATTGCACGATCAAAAACCAATTTTCTGGAATGTGAGTTGTCTCAATGGCTAATTGGTGAATGATTTCGAGTGATTCAATTCATTAGCGTTCGTAAATGAACGTTTAAAATAGTTGTGATTCATTTTGTTGCGGATCCAATCTCATTTCACGGGGTCCAATTATGTGCTCCAGCAAGCAAGAGAATCAGAGCAGGGGAATCTGCAAACGATTTGCGGACTTAAAGGAAAGCAGTTACGTTAATCGTTATTATATTAAAATAAATCGGTAGGAGCGGGCAATATAAGAATAAAACTAATTATTATTGTTTAATAGATTGCTTTACATTTTTGCTTAAGCGTAATAGGTGTATCTTGTCTTTAGTAAATTTGATCTACCTAAACAAGCTGGCCCGTAGTATTTTGATCTAGGACTTAAACAAATAAATAAACTAAATAAATAATCATTATTTGTAACTTAAGAGTTAATAATATATACTTGTATTCTAACTTTGGGCAATGGTAAATGAAATCGTTACAATAGAGGCTTTCAGAGAGTTATCAATACATTAA
>NW_021134966.1:0-596 GCF_004193835.3 Ostrinia furnacalis
CCTAACTGTCGTAGATGCATTTTCTAAGATGTTTTTGTTAAGGCCGTTCGCTATAGAACTGAAAACAAAAAGTGCAAAGATTCTGTCAAAGTTTGTGTGTCCCTATAAATTGACAGAAATTTTAGGAAATACGATACATAGGATAGCTACTGGTGTTCTAAGTTAAAAAAAAAAACAAACCATTATGATCCATACAAGCATCGATTCACGTTGAGGCCTGAGAAAAACATAATTCTGATGTAGTAAAGTGATAAATAAATAATGAACAGTGTTCGCGCTGCTACATCAGCGCCACCACCGGCGACGCTAGCGCCCCCTATCATAAGCATGCTCCATAGAAAGAGGTCTATGGAGCCGAGAGAATTTTGTCTATGCGACGACCGCCAGACGAAAGCGTCGCTTCCATTTTTTTACCGCCAACAAGAAAGGCTTTATTTTCTGTAATGTACCCTTAGATTAATAAAATCTAAGAATGTACCTATAATATTGTTTAAACCGAAGTAAACCCCAATGTTCACCGAAGAATGGCTTATTATTGAAAAGGCCCCTAATTTCAAGATCCTACAAAACTACAAACTATAACCTAAGCTCCAACA